>NW_020312324.1:0-12319 GCF_002999335.1 Cyclospora cayetanensis | reverse complement strand
GGAAGCAGAGGTGCATAGGTTGTTTGCTTTGTTGCGTGGAAAGAGTGGGGCGTGTGCTGTTTGTTGGTTTTGGGTATGTTGGCTGTCACACGGTGCGTGTGGATTTTTGCAGTGTGTGCATGTTTTTGAGTGTGGAGCGTTTCGGGGGGTAGGGGTTTGCGGTGTGCGTTGGAGAGTATGGTGCTGTATGTTTTGGTCGTGTGTTGTGGCGACTGCAGAGGTGCGTGTTTGTTGGAGGAGTGTTTGGCTGTTTGGCATTGGGCAGATGTCCATAGAGTGGGTGGCGTTGAGGCGCTCACAGAACATTGGAAGCGACCTGCGTTTCTCGTGTGTATTAGGATTGGATGCAGGTCAGGATAGTGTGGGCATGTGTGTAGTAGATTGCGAGGCGAAAATGCTTGCTGGCAGATGCATGTGGTGCATGGAGTGGTGTTGCGAATATAGTGTGGAGTGTAGGGATAGTGTTTGTTGATTGGAGCTTGTATACGTACAGGCGGAGCCAGTGAGTGTTTGGAGGGGAGCCTCGTTCAGTGCGTTTGTATTTTGCTGTTGTGCGAGGTAGTGGGATGCTTGAAATTGCTAGAGGCATTGGAGGGTTGGTGTTGATTGGAAGCAGAGGTGCATAGGTTGTTTGCTTTGTTGCGTGGAAAGAGTGGGGCGTGTGCTGTTTGTTGGTTTTGGGTATGTTGGCTGTCACACGGTGCGTGTGGATTTTTGCAGTGTGTGCATGTTTTTTAGTGTTGAGAGATTTGGGAGGTAGGGGTTTGCGGTGTGCGTTGGAGAGTATGGTGCTCTGTGTTTGGTGTAACTGCAGGGGTGTATTTTTATTGGAGGAGTGTTCGGCATTAGTAGTTGTTTGTAGAGTGTTTGGGGCTTCCTCCCAAATTGAGGAGTATTGCTACTGGGCAAACCGGATGTTTGCCCAAGAGCTAAACAATGCCGGGTGTGCGAAAGGGTATTAGCAAGTGGTCTAGTTAGTGGGCAGGATATGAACATCAAAAGCATGAACATGTTGGCGGGGCATGTGCAAAGGCCCATGCGCACCGCCCACGAGTATCGGCAGATCGTGCAACGACTTTCTACTCGCCCAATGTTTTTCGAGCTCTGCGTCTTGTGTGAACGACACAACCTATCGTCGTTGCAGGGGAGCTTTTCCTACGCAGTGCTGAGCAAGTGCTTGTGGTTGATGTGCTGTCGCGCCCACACTCTTCATTCGTTGTGCGGCTGTGTAAATGTAGGAATGCGAGTGCGGCATTGCCATATTATTTGTCTGTAGTGGATGCACAAAGGCTGGGATTACGGTTCAATATATAGCAATAGATACAACCATGCATCATACTAGTTGGTCCGGATATGATAGGTGTGTCAGCTGACAGTGAAGCAGGCTGTAGTCTTTTCATGAAGCTGTTCTGTAATTGAGTTTGCCGGAGAGTAGTAGCTGCAAAAGAGCTGTTCTAGTGTATCCATGAGCGCAGGATGTAGGTTCTCGCTTGGCAAGTGTATGCAGCAGGCAATGGGCTGTAGCCCACTAGTGCCTGCTTCTCTTTCAAGCGATGTCTACGGCATGTATTCGGCAGCGCCCAATTTGCTGTGTCAGCTTTGGTATTGCACAGGTGGGTAGTGTCTCGAAGCGAGAGCTGTGAGAACTATAGAGTTGACCAGGCGTTTGATGATTGTATTGAGTGCATACGCAGTGATTTGGTTTTCACCTATACGCCAAGGAGACGCGTAGTAAGTAGGCACAATAGTCAGGTGAACAGTATGTGGGCGGTGATAGGTCTGCGGGGGCTTCGCCTGCAGGCCTGTGGCGTCATGCAGCAGGATATGCGGCAAGAAGGTGGGGCTACGCATGTGCTTTGGCATCTTAAAAGTTGGGGGCTGCTTAAGATTAAAAGAATGTCTGCATGCAGGTATCGGTCAGAGCCTCGTTGAATTTTTGGGTCTAGGTGTAGGGCGAGCTAACTGCAAGCGCTGAAGCGGACGCAAAAGGGCGCAAAGGGCATTGCAGGTGGGCATTTGTCAGAGGTGGCTCCATGTATATTCATGGTGCCACCGATGTTTCGGCTTAGTTGTGTTTGGCTCCTCTGTGTAGCGGGGAGTCCTTAGAAAGGTGGAGTGTGGGAGGCTGCGTAGAACAAGAGAGGGTATTCGTTTGCTCGTCGCTTGCCCAGGGCAAATGCCCAGCATAAGCATTGCATTTTGTGGCGTGCCGTGGAGGCTGGTAAGGGATTGCTGTGTGCACTGACCCACGAGCTCAATGCATATCCCCATATGTTGGGGACTTCAGGGGCTGGTTGTAGAGTGCTGATGTGATTATCGGATGCTATTTGAGCGATAGGTCTACTCCTGATATTTATCCTTGGTGGGCGGCCGAAACAGCGCAGCTCACGCATGCTCCACAAACCTCTATTCGAAAGCAAGGAGCGTACACACACTCATGACGACGTGCCAGAGCAGGGTGGTTAGCAGCCTGCTGGTAGTACACTTTATTCCCAGATGCTGACCGAATGGTAGCACCTCCACAAAGTGAACTGTAAGGAAATGAAAAGATGGATTGCAAGAGCAGCAGACAAGTGTGGGAAGATAGCCATGTACGGTAGAGGCATTCCTGGCCAGAAGAGCCTGAAGGCCATGGCATGACTGCAGGTCAGTCATGGTTGACTGTTCTATTTAGTCCCTCCGATGCGCTTAAGTTTCTGCTTTTCTATTCACGGCTGCGTTGGCGTGAACTAGGTGGCGGGTTCCCGTGGGACGTCGCTTTTCTTGGCACGTTTAGCCTGTGCAGTGGAAGCCACGTAGCGAGAAGTGCTTGCAATTGGCATTTTGTAGACTGGTCCTTTGGAGGCAGGCTCCAATGTGGTGCCTGTGCATGAATCTGTGAAAGATTGGTTATGTAGAATTGGACTTGCTCAGAGCGACAATACCTATACCGGTCCTTGCATCATATATGTGATTATGGGGCCAAGAGCATCGGTAGTTTAGTACATGTGAGGGTTTGTTCCAGGGCTTCTGTTTGGAGATCAGTTGTTTTCCGCATTAGCAGCCAGGGCCATACGAACTAAGTTGTTTTATCGAGCGTAAAAAAAGATTTTGCTTGACACACCTTTGATGCGAAATTGGTGTGGGGTTGTCGAAAGTTTGGACATTGCATGACTCAAAAAGTAGGCGCTTTCCTTTCAGAGATGTGTCACTGAGTGGTAGGAATCTTTTCAGCACCTAGTACACCTAGGCGCACGCAGCACCTAGCTTCTGTTCTGCACTAGGATCGTTTGCACCGGCGCTCGGTGCAGTCGAATTGAGAGGAGTAGGCTTCGTACTGCACTTGAGGTATGTTTCACTTGGGTGTTTAGAAATTGTCCGTTGCTGTGGCAAAAGGTATGAACAACAATAGGAGGTCCATCCTGAATCCGTGCTATTCTCGGGTATTGTATTGGCAAGCTGTTGTACTTCTAAACAAAGCTTGTTGTCGACCAGCACGGTATAGGCATAAGCCTTGTTGAGCCAGTTCCTAAGTAGACACCCCGTGAATGGGTGTGCTGCTTTAGGGGCAGCAGGTTATACGCAAGGCTAGAGGCAGCAGCCATGCATAATGCAGATATAAGTGTTACTTGTTTGGTTTGTGTGTGTAGCATGCTCGCACAAAACACACATGATGTGGGGCGGGCGGTGCGGATTGCGGTTTCTGATAGCGTCCACACATTTTCGAGGGAACCACAGGCGGTCTGCAGCCGTTACGCTTGATAGTGTCAGGGGCAATGTTGTGTCGAAGACCAACCTCAAAGCTCCTTGTCTGGGATTATGTGTAGGGAGGCCTTCTGCCGGCCCTCCACGTCCATGCCCACGATGGTCTTTGTGAGTTTAGTGGAAGAGGTGAAGCGGTTATTAGGCATAAATTGCTCATACACAAGCTGCGATAGTTGGAATGTGAGGGTTCGAGGAAATCGGGCAAGAGTGCTCAGTGACTTGCAATTAAACGCTTGGGGCTATGGGGTGAGGAAAGGATTAGAGCCAGGGCGGTTCTGGTTTCGGTTTTAAGCTTGTAAGTGGGCGCAGTAAAACATCCTTTGGCTGGGTTGGGCAAACACAACATCCTAGGTGCTCATTACTCTTAGCAGAGGTGCAATGAGCTGAGTGTATTACCCAGTTGGAGCGTGGCTGCATTTTAGCACTTCTGTTAGTGGGGAACTGTGTGGTTTACGATAAGCAGGCAGTGGTTAGACCTGTTCAGCATATACGTGTAGCGGAGGTTCGTGTGCAAACGCGTCATACTGCGCTAGCCAATTCTCGCTAGGATTATGCTTATGGGGTCGACGTAGATGCAATGTGCAACAGTTCATTTGTTAGGTGCCTTGCAGTGGCTACTGAGTTGCGTGAATGTTTCTCTTCGGTTATTGGAAGGTACAGGTTGAAGTGATAAGGAGTGCACGTCAATGGCGGCAAAGCATGCCATCATGGTCTGTCTCATGAGCGTGGAAGTTCTCACTTGTTTATGCTGCCGGCTAAGTTGGTCCTGCCACTTGCTCTGAATGAATTCTAGAAGGCGCTTGTCAAACTTGTAAAGTTTGCCGATGCCCGAGAGAACAGCAGAGGCTACAAGCCTTATGTGGTGTCTCATGCATATCTGTGTTTTTCGTTCAGGATGATGTTGTGTGTGTTTGTTTGGCAATAGCACATTTTCGAGCGGTTTGGAGCGCCTGCCCGCTAGCAGACTCAAATGCATTTGTGGAGTACGATGCTGTCGAGCGGAGAATGTGTTGCATGTGGCTTTTACTGAGGTGGCACCACCGTACAGGTACACAGGCGTTCGCCAAGGACGCGGGTGTGCGACTAGCAGATCCTGCCACATCTTTTTCAAGAAGAAAGTGCGTTCAGTCGCAGGTAGCGGCTTTTGGTCTCCGACGTAGATGATCCCAATCACCCACTAAGTAGCAATGGTTGCAGCACTAGTGCGGCGTTACCCTTTCGTTTGTGGCATTATCATCTGTGCTTGCATAAGCTGTAGGAATTGCGGATGATTACAGAAGATTATACCGGGTTTTCGTACTAGTAAAATCATCGAGAGGACGGTTCACTTAAGAACATGCTGAAGGGAAAGCAGACTGCCTCTTCAAGTGTCAAATAAACAAGGGGGTTTGAGGGTTTAGTAGGGGGTGGTTTATTGCTTTGGCAGGATCGCACATGAGACAAATGAAATGTTTGGTCCGACATGTGCGAAGTGCCGTATGCGCTTCCATGCGTATCCTCAGACACCCCGGTCTGACCTTGTCGTAGCCCAATCTAATGCGACTGCTTTCCGTTTTGTGTCAACGACATAATCTAAAGGCGTTGCATAGAAGCTGTTCATACATAGTGCTGCGCATGTGCTTGTGTTTTTTGCCCTGTCCTGTCCACAGTAATCATGCGTCCCGTGTATTTGTGAATGAAGGGGTGCCAGTGCGGTACTGACATATTCCTAGCATGTAATGCGTGAGGCAACGCTGCGATTTAAATTGTATATGTTTCAAGACGCCGCAGTACATTAAGGTGGTCAAAGGCCATATGGTTGGTGTGCCAGCTGACAGTGTGACAGCCTCTAGACTCTACGTGAAGCTGTTCTATGATTCAACTTGCTGGAGTAGTAGTTGCGGAATAAGTGTCTTCGAGTATCCATGAGCTCAGGAGGTAGATCTTCGGTTGGCAAGTGTATGCAGGAGGCAATGGGCTGTAGCCCGTCAGCGCCTGCTTTGCTTTCAAGAGATGGTTACAATATCCATAAGGGAGCACCAAAGTTCGAGTGTCGGCTTTCGTGTTCGATAGGTGAGCAGCGTCTTGAAGCCACAGCAAGGAGAGCTCCAGAGTGAAGGAGGCGGTTGATGAATGTATGGGGGACGCGGAAGCGAATGTGGCTAGCATCTTCGTCAAGTAGGGCTATTTATTAAGAAGACACTGTTGTTAGGGCAACGGCATGTGAGTGGTGATGGGCTTGGGGAATTGTTGGCTGTATGCTTGTGGCTGCATGCTGCAGCAGAGTTTGACAGCACAAGATGAACAGTCTTCTTTTAAATAGTGTAGGCACGTGACACTAAAAGCAATGTTTTCGAGAAGTTATTTTGAACAGTCTGGTTGAGTGTTTGGCAGTAGGTGTAAGGCGAGGCAACTGCATAGTGTGCAGAGGACGCCAAAATCAAAGTGCGCTGCAGCTGGGGCAAGCTTCAGAGGCTTTACAGCCTTACTGATGGTTCCAGCGATGTTTCACCTTAGTTGCATTTGCACACATGATGTAGCGGACAACCGTCAGAAGGGTGGCTTACCCCCAGGCGGTTTAGGCTGAAAAGCGTAACTATGTGCTAAGCCCTTGCAGTAAAACCGTATCATGCATCACGCCCAAAGCTTATGGCCTGGACGCGTGTTTCAGGTTCGTGTGCTAGTATAATTACTGTACCTCCTATTACTTAACGTGCTTGACTTGCTCTTCGTGTACACATATTAGAAGCGCCTGGCGAGCTGAATTCATTCGGCTAGTTTCTTGCCTAAGCAGTTTTTTGGTGACATTTTGTATGCAGCGCGTTTGGTCATACGTTAAAGCAACAGTCCCATCTGTGGACCCTTGAAAGTGTTTCTGTCGGATATCGTTGTGATTATCTGCTTCTAGTTGGGTGATGCTTTTTGTACTGGATGTTTATATCCCGTGGGCAAGTTCAGACTGCACGCGACATGCACATTTCACGAGCATCTGTCCAGAAACAGCAGGCATGCACAGACTCATGATGGCACGTCAGTGTAATGTGGCTAGCAAGCCTGTAGATGACTTCGAATTTTTGGAGGCTAGCCTGTTTGAAAGAGAGAGGGCCGCTATGTGGAATGCTGTCGGTAGCAGATATTGGGGCACAGGTCAAATGTGTGAAGCCCTGCCATGTATCATTACCCGTGGTCCAGTTGCTATTCCAACCACCGTGGAGGTGGCGTAGGCATGGTGCCATATGATGATCGCATTGTAACCGCTCCACAAAGTGAACTGTTAGGAAATATCAATATGGAATGCACGCGCATGTGCGAAGATAAGCGTGGACGCTAGCAGCGTCCTTGGTCAGAAGAGCCTGAGCACCGTGGAGTGGCTGTAGTTCTTTAATGGTTTCCTTTTTTATTGATTGCAGTCAATGAGGCCATGGTGCGGCTTATCTATGCGCGCCTTCGTTGGCGAGGACCAGAGAGTGGGTTGCGTAAGCCCAGTGTGGTTTTGGTGTGGGTGCGCAGATTCAGCGAACACGTATTTGGTGTTGTGGTACACACACAGTGCGACAAATGGTGACTTGTATTTGTGTTTTTATGCGATTTCGGTAGGACGTTGCAGTCCTTGTTACGTTTAGCCTATGCAGTAGAAGGCACGAACTTGGAGGTGTTTTCCAGTTCGCAAGTCCTTAGGAAGTTGCTGGGAGTGTTGTGAATATGTGTACGTGTCATCGTGTTGAATCGCATGTGCTCATACCTATAACATCACGTGCATTCTTTGCATGGGTTATGTGAATATGGAGGCAAGCAGAATGGTGGTTCATCAGATGTAGAGCTTTGCTTGGGGGTTGGGGTTTGGAAAATGGTGGTGTTTTTAACGTACGATGCCTGTGGCTGCTTTTGGCCACCAAAAAGGAACGGCAGCTAAAACTCTTGCTTTCGTGTTTAAAGGCCGTGTTCCTTCTTTGAATACTGTGGCATCTGCCCGTATAGCGGAGAGGGCAGAGCTTGGTGTTGTGCCATATGGTGCACTTTGCGTGACGAAAAGCTTGTATGATTGCACAAAGCAAAATCTTTCCGTGCAGTATGGGTGGTGATCTTCCATGCCGCTAACGCGGTGAGGCTGATGCTAGCACCTAGCTTTTGTGCAGCGTTGTGATCGATAGCGCTCTTAGTTGGTGCAGCCGTACTAAGAGAATTATGCTACGTACAGCGCCTGGCACACGGCTCAACTGCGTGCGTAAAATTGACTCATTGTGGCAGCAGCCGCCGAGGTTGACAAACCCGCAAAGTTTGTGGTATGGCTGGATATTGTATTGGAAATGTATTGCATACCTACATAGAGCTTATTACATGTACACACGGCATAGACGCAGATCATGTTGCGGCAGCGCTTACTTGGGCATAACATGGTAGGGTGTGATGCATTCGTAGCAGAAGGTAACACGCCAAGCTATAGGCCGCAGGTATGCGGGATGCAGCAAAAGCCATATGACATTATTTGTGTGTGTACCATTATCGTACAAAATGCACATGTTGTAGTCCAGGTGGTGAATATCATAGCCTCTAACAATGCCTGCGTATCGTTGGGGGAAGAGCAAATGCTCTGAGCAGCAGTTGTGGTACGTGAGAAATGCATGAGATTTAATGTGAAACCCAGTTTGGTGTGGCTCTCTAGCACAGTGTGTGCAGATAGGCTATGATGCGTGTCCAACCCGCCCATCCTGGTATTGTCACGTTTGAGAGGTTGTCCAGACCGGTGCAGAGGTCATGAAGACGCAATTACATAGGGGGCAGTGTCACGCTTACTGGGTGCTCACAAAACGTTTAATGTGGAAGCCGAGGAAAGCTGGTGAATGCAATTCCGCCCTTTTAGTAGGATAAATGGCTAGTGCACGGCTTGTACTGGCTGTGGGTCAGGCCATATCTTGGTTTTTTCGGGTTCCTTTGGACCATCGGCTGACTGACCAAAGTCAAAGGCACAAGCCGATGGGCGAGCTATGTGGGAAAAGGTGAAATGTTTTGGGCACATTGCCTACTGCAGGCTACCTGGATATAGCACTTCGTCAATTGCGAAACTGCGTCGTATATAATAAACAACAACTGGTTCGAAATACTGAGCATGCGTGTGGCCACACGTTTGTGCGCAAAGGCGACATGTTCCGCTAGACAATGTATAGCAAGTAGTGTGCAGATGACTGCGATCTAGATTAGTTGTGCAACAGCTTCTTTGCTAACTGGCGTATGTGCCTGCTGAGGTGTGCTGGGTTTATCTTAAGCTATTCGAGTTGTACGTCTAAATGATAGGGAAGGCGCCCCCACGGGCAGGAATGCACTGCATCGTAGGTCCTATACATGTGGTGCTTCTCACTTGTTTTACTGCCGGTCTAGCTAGTCGTGCCACTTGGTGTGTGTGTAGATTAGACAAGTAGGCAATTGCCGCTTTTGCGGATTAGGCTGGTACATGAGGATATAGCCGATTCCGCAGATCTTATGCAGTGGAGGGCGTTCCTCTGTTCTTTATTCTTAGGATCCTCGTGTGAATATGTGTTGGGCAATGTGGCGACAGTTCTTTTGTCCGACTGTTAGTGCGGGTGTCCGCTAATAGACTGAAGGGTGTTGGCGACGTACCAAGCTACCCAGCAGCGACCAGTTCGCGAACGTTTTAAAGTGCGTGTGCACTGGCTCATACGTGCAAAAAAGGTTGGAGAATTGACAGGTCTGCTAGTTGCAGATCATGCCAGATCTCATGCCGAAGTGACTAGGCACCTGTCTTTGGTCTCGGTTGTAGATCCTCATGCGCAGCTACTCAGTGCCGATAATCACAGCCTAATTGTGGTGTTAGCCCCTGGTTTGTGGAGTCCTTCTAAAAGCCGCCTGGCGTTCGTAATAGCTGTAGGCATGCAGGCTGTTTTTGGAATGGCTGGCCAGCGCACGCTAGTGCACAGATCGGGACAGTGATTGAGTAAGGAACAAGCTACGGGCCAAACACAGTGCTATTCCAAGTGACGAGCACAGAAGGACTCGAAGGTCTAATTTCAGGTGAACTCGTGGTTTGGCAGGACGTGCACATCAGCCGCATGGGATAATAGTGGCACATATGTGAAGCGCCGTGCGTGCTTGCATGTGCATCGGCAGACAGCATAGTCCGACCTTGCATTGGTCCAATCTATTGCGACTCTTTTCCGTGTTGCATCATTGTCCTAAAGAGTCGGTATTGCATAGTAACTGTGCATGCATTGTCATGCGCATTTGCTCGTGGTTGTCCCCCTGTGCTGCCCGCATTCTCAATTCGTGCGTACTTGTGTGAATGGCGAGATGCCAGAGCGGCTTTGGCGTAATATTATTCTGTAATGGGTGCATCGGAAAATGCTAGGAATTAGGTGCAATGCGTTTTGACAAAGCTATCATGCATCGTGTAGGCTGTTTGGATATGGTCGGTGTGGGAGTCCCAAAGCTTTCCGTGGAGCTGTGCTATGATTGGGATCTCCGGATAGGGATAGCTACAGCATAGCTCTCTTAGTGTATCCGTGGGCTCAGGGTGTAAGCTTTTGATTGGCGACTGTGTGTAGGCGGGAATACGCTCTAACCCTGCAGCCCCTCTTTCGCTTCAAGAGATGCCTACTGTATCCATGCGTTAGCCCCCAATTTCGAGTGCAGGCGTTGGTGTTGCCTAGGTGAGCAGCACATTGGAGTCTCGGTAGTGAGAGCGGGAGAGTTAAGCTGGTGTCCGGTGATTGTATTGGGAGTGCGGAAACGAATTTGGTTAGTGCATTTGCCAAGAGGCGCTAGGTAGGGAGCAGGCCCAGTTTTCAGGGGAACAGTGTGTGGGTCGGGTCAGGTTTGCGGGACGTTTGCTTGCATGCATGTGGCTCTTCGCGGCAGCATGCATTGCGAGCAAGGGAACGCTATGCACAAGTGCTTGTCTGCCATATCGGATGAGCTCTTCACGATAAAAAGAATGTTTGCTTGCAGTTATATTGTGCGATCCCATTGAATGTTTGGTTTTTAAATGTATTATGAGCAAAGTGGATAGGCTGCCGACGCTCCGAAGGGCCGTAAGGTGCGTTGCAGCTGGGGCAGGTCTTAGAGGCTTTTTCATGCGTTTATCAATGGTGGCAGCGATATTTAGGCATAGTTTTGTCTCAAACCTGTATGCCTGTATGTAGCGGACGGCACCCAGGAAACTGGCTTGCGCCAGGTTGCGAAGAATCTCTGTCAAACAAGGCATACCATGCACTAATAGTACACTTCGTGGCGTTGCTTGAAAGCTGGTAAGGGATTGGGGTGTGCACTGCTCCTCGGATTTTAACTACACATTAAATAGCTTGAAAATAGGCTCACGGGGTGCTACTACGGACCGCAGGCACTTCACCCAACACGATGGCTTCCTCAGGCACAAAGTCTATTATGACGTTTAGTAGGTATATGCAGTGTTTGCGATATGTGTCAAGGACTATTCCAAAGTGCCTAGACCTGTGTCAGCTGCAAATGTGGCTGGATCTCTCGCAGGTGCGGCAGGTCGTTGTCGACATGGGGAAAAGGAAATGCGTTTACAATGGATGATTGGGCGGCTTTTTTAAAACTGGCAGCGCGTATCTTCCGTATGATAACATGCGAGGGCTGTGTTTCTGTTTTGCATTTGACCTAGAATTGTGGTCATGGGTTGTTTAGAAGAGAGCAGTTTGATGTGCAAGTATAACGATCAACTGGCGATTGCCTTGCTTGGATCGCTTGCATTCCATGTAAGCAATACCGGAGTTCAGCTGGCTTACCTTGTCAGAGTGAAATGCATGGAGGGCTGCCGAGGGAAGTTCCGACGTGCCTGCAAGAAATGAGGACCTTTGGCTCATCTGTTGCTCGTGTGGCATTCTGCTGACATTTTGTTGACAATGCGTGTGGGCACGTACTAAATTCCTACTCCCATATTGTTCGTCTGTAGAGTACGCTCTTTTCTTCTACTGCATGAGGGATGTTTGTGGACAGGATGTATATGCTTCGTGGGCTGGCTGAAACTACACAAGATACTGAGGCCCGACGCCCTCCCGTTTTAGAATGACAAGCAAACACTAACTCATCGGGACGTGTCCGAGAATGGTAGCTAGCAGCCTGGGGGTAGTACGATCTCACAGCGAAACGCGGACTGTATGGAAGCGCCTCCACAAAGTGCATCATAGAATATGGTAATGCGAATTGCAAGCGTACAACGCATATACACAGATAAGGATGCGCCTTAGCAGTAGCGCTGTTCAGACGAGCCTAAGCACGGAGAAGTTCCTGAACTTCGTCCATGATTTGCGGTTAAAACTACATTATCCTTTACGCTGATGATGGAATTTACTCATATACAGCTGCGTTGTTGAGAAGCAGCAAGCCAGTTGTGGAAGGCGCGGGCGGCCTTGGTGTGGATGCGCAGAGCCGCCCAGGATGTACTTGCAGTTGTTTAGTACCACTGGTGCCTTAGATTTGTGTTTCCAAATATTCGTCCACACACGCAGCTCCCATTGTGCTCTACCCAATTTTTGTAGGGGTGTGCTGAGTTGCCGCATCCTCTGCAAGCCACTGACTGTGCGGTTCCTGTGTGTATATCTGCATTGGTGTCGTCGTGTCG
>NW_020312323.1:0-12352 GCF_002999335.1 Cyclospora cayetanensis | reverse complement strand
AAGCCTCAGCAGGTCATCCTCAACGTTGTAGTGCTTCACATTATTGCCATTCTAGATGTTGGCAGAAGTAGCGGACGCATGAGTGCTAAAAGCATAGGACGCAAGCACATTCCTCAGAAACCGTGAATCACCTCAGCCGAGAGCGGTTGCTCAACCGGTTGGGGCTTCGTGGGGATAAGTCGACGATTTGTTGGGGATAATTTATATGTACTTTACTGCAAAGTCGAACTGCAAGAGGCGTGCAAGCCAGCGAACAAATCTGGGATTATCAATGCACTGAAGACTCTTCGTAGTGTGCATTGAATGCTGCTACTCGGTGTGGGCAGTATAATGACACATATATAAATCGTGCGGCATTTCCTTAACGCCTCACCACACCACACAAAGTTCGTTTTCCCCATATTCAATGCCACTACTCAGTCTCAGTGAAGCCACGAAATCACCCAGCATAATTTTGTGTCCTACAGCCTATTGAGAGAGAACAGCTCACACCGCTACGTCACTGGCACTCGTTGTTAGGGAAAATAGCCCCATTATCGGGCAGCGTTAGCATTGGGGGAGTTATGAGTCGCAGCTTAGCGTGTGTGGTGCGACACCAACCTTCTGTGTCCTGATCACACGCTGAGTTTCTTCAGTGGATCAGTCAAAGGAACAACGATCCGAGCAAGTTTAGTAATGCCACTTTAAAAGTGTGAGACAAGAGTGTACATATTCTCAACTCTCTTTCGGATGAGTTAAGATTGAATAAAGTCCACGCCGTAATTGTTAAAAATTTATCCAGATCTAGTTAAATTCCTGAAGTCGAGACACGGCATCCTGCATATACAGTTTCTCTTCAGACGTCGAAGACTTCCATGACTTCACATGCCACTGGATTACCTCCAAACAGCCCAAGCGTTTGCCATATCTGGCTAGGTGGTCTTGTGTGTTTCAGTTGACTACTAAAACGTTGTCCATGTAGACATCCATCCACATCCACTTGATAAGCTAGCAAATATACTGGAAATCGTTATGCTGTAGTTCAGCTGAGCCATGAACGAGTCCAAAAGGCATACGTATACGCGGAAGGATGCGCATGTGAATGTGGAACGCCGCTATCGTGTTTTCATCAGGAAAAATGGCGATATATTAGGAACCATGTAAGAAGTGGATTGTCGAGAAGGCTCTTTATTCGAGAGGTGTGTAGGGTAATTAGCCAACAAGAGACTCCGATTACCTCTGCTTTAGAGTCCTCATGCTCAAAGGATTAGAGGTAACGCCTACGCCTCGCCTTCCGTCCATTACCGGCACCACCACCCAATAATGCCCCAAAGCGCTGTTCGACTCTTGAACTTTGTCCTTTTCCTACGATTCATCTGCCCGACACACTTTTTCTACATGTTGTGGGGACAATCCATACCGCGAAGCATAGCCTAAGGATGACCTGGGGACCACTTCGAGTACGGCTTGCTGGGCGACCAGCAGGTGACCGTCCTGCTGAATGCTTGTCACCATTTAACACCTTCACGAAATCTTCCTTGATCTTTGCCTATTCCCGCTGTTTTTCGGCTTAAGTCCAATTGCATTCCTCAATGAGGAACCAGGTGCGGAGCCACAAAGACAAAGTGCATGTGCAGAACTGCCTTCTCATACTGCGTTTCTGAGCAACTTGCATAAGTACTCCTCTCCACCTCGCTAAGGTGCCAACTCTACCCGTACGCCAGATATGACAAGCGCTTCTTAGGAAACCAATAATTGCTTCTTTCCCAGGGCTCCCTACCACACTTACAGCAATTGCGCTTAGCTGTGGCCACATGCGCGATTCCAGTTAGGTCGCTTATGATATACATAGGATTATTTCACGATGCGCGGGTCAACACAGAAACCCCTGCTTATGGTTATATGTCCGAATATCGGTATGAAGTAGCCCTTAGCTGCCGCGTACTTGTTAAACCTTGCGGTCTGCCACCTATTGGCAAACCTGACTCCTATGGAGTGCACTAACGAGTAACAAGGAAAATTGTTCTTGTGCACCGTCTCCTCGCACGGCAACCTTAATTTACATCCAGTGTAAATTGCTACCAATTGCTGTTCAGTAAAGTGTGCTTGCATCAGCCCAGAACTTCCCTTGGTGGGCTCCCAGCTACGGCTCGATTTTCCATAGCCCCCTTGACTGCGCTGCAGCCTGCGTGGAGGGCTTGCCGTCCCCCTGCTGCGTGTGCTTTGCCGGCCAAGCAACCTGATTAGCCTGCGCCCAGTTTTCTTGTTCACGTTATTTGGCTTCTTGAATATGGTTGCAATTCCGGGTAATATGATCCACTATCCCTCCTGCAACAGCAGCAACAACACAACAGGTTGCTGCTACTGTAACCACTCCAGCCAGCTAGGAGGCCTGAACCTGCATAGAAGCACAGGTTGCATTTGGTGCTCGTTTAGCGGGTGTAGATCGATTGATTCTAAATCTGGACTTGACTCTTACTTCTCAGCCAAAGACGCAGTATTTGCGTTTATTTGCTCCTGAAAAGCTCACCTGGTTTACCATTTGTGCAAGTTCCACCGGTTGTTTTAAATCGTTGAGTCACTGCCCACCCTGAGATTGGTTGACGCGACACTTCGGGTAGCCACTAAAATATTCACTAGTAAAGAAGCTGTTCGTTTATGTGTTGCTCTGTTCTGGCTTTTGCAAATCAAAGTGTGATTTTAGCAGCACGCGAACGGGTTGTCGGGCTCCCCTGCTTCAGCCTTCTCAGTCATCCTAGGCTTTCTGTTGAGCTTCTGTTGGCTAGAACCCGCCAAGTAAGGGCATGTACTAAGGCTTGAGCTGTAGTGATCCCTGCAGGCAAGAATCCCTCTCTGTAAGCATATGGCCATCATTAAAGACCCTCCCCTACTCACTATGCCAAAAGCGATCGTTTGTGTTCGCCTGGGGGTACAAAGGGAGATGCATATCTAGCCGGTTTATCAATCCTCGAGTACTTGCCCTTCCTAGCGGCCCTAATGCATTTTGCCCGCATATTCACATCGACGCATGAAGAAATTTCCGAGCTGACAAGTGGTGTTGCCGAACTATTGGTGCTACTGCGTTCATATCACCTTGAAGGGCGGCATTTGCCGCCCCAGTAGGCATCGCGCCACGGCCAACCTCCATCGCCAGGCCTGATTCGCAGATTGTCACTAAGAAAAACCAAGGCATCGACCTACCAAATAAAGTGACCGAATTCCCACAAATTTGTGAAAGCCGACATCTCACTGTGTCCACAGCCAGTGTAAGTGTGGCGACAGACATGCGTCGAACCACGGGGTGACGCCACCTGTAACGCGTCGGCTAGGGTTTCCGTAGCAAAAGCACTTGACTCCATATACAAACGTACAAGAATGTCATTCAGTGTTTGCGTAGAGTATCCGCCAGCGCCCCAGAGTTCCTGATTCGAGGGGAAAATGACAACTACGGTGCGAATAGCTGCACCTCCATTAACTCCAAAGGCTCACAGATACTTGCACACTGCATCTAGGGTTGGCGCACACACACTGCACTTTGTTGTATTGAGCTCCCGCTAGTATACAATATATAAGATACGCAAGCAGCCAAACTAAAATCTTCAATCCTTGTAATTCGTAACTAAAAATAATTAGTGTAGTACAAGGTGTCTAAGTGTATCTCAGCCCGCTGAAAGCAGCTTCCGGTACGGCACTCTGAAAGCTTGAGCGTGTGGAAAACTTCAGAGAGCAGAGCGCAAAGAAAAATACTGCGGTCGGCCATGGCGAGTTGGGATTTATTCACGCTAAGGCTCCGCTGCAGATAGGGTGTGATTGCGTTGGGATGCTGCTACCGTATTGCGAATACGAAATCACAATTGATTTGTTCGCTATATAATTCTGTTATACTCTTTGCTCTATCCTGAGCCCAAGGGCTAGCCCGACAGCTGTGCTGTGGGCTTAGAAGTTGCAAGATGCTTGCGCACCAAGCCGCTCAGTTCCTCCTTCATCCGTAGCTGGGGATCCACCTCAAGGGCCTCGGAAGGAACATTCACCTCGGGACGCCAGTTCCGAGGGGCCTGCAGATAAAGAGAACAAACCTAAACCTCGACTGAAGCCGCTAAATCGTACATCCTTGAACTAGAACCCTAAATTTCAAACTTTAGGCGCAAAGGTTTTTTCAGCCTCCAACCCCAACGGACAAGCCGCTCACCATGGGCAACTTGTAATCCTTAACCGCCTTTGGAATATTGTACTGCCCTTTGGGCGCGTTCAAGACCTCGCCACGAACCTCTTTCAGCAATTGCTGTTCCTTTCGGAAAGCAGCTACAAACTCTGGTTTGTCAAAGTACTGCAAGTCCTGGAAGTTAACTGCTAAGCCCTCGTCCACTGCAGTTTGTGCTTTCTGAACAAATACAAATAGTGGGGAAAGCAGACTCATAAATTCCACCAGCGAAGATACAGCAGCTGCTGCTTTCTATTGGCAAAAAGATACAACCGAAGAGAAGCGTACAGCAAGCAAAGGAACTTTAGATGAACGATGACACCTGCCATGAGGCCAGGAAATTACGCAGTAAAGTAAACAAGGTGTCATGGGACAAGCTCTGAGATATGATGTAAAACCCGACGGGAGCAAGAGCAGCAGTACAATCACTGAAACTCGGAACAGCAAAATTCACAAGAAATATACTTGAGCAAGCCAGCAAGGCCCGTTAAACAACTGATAAATCCTAGCAAAAAACGGCTGCGATTTTTCTCCTTCGCTTCACCCGGCTCGGTGTACATAAAAAGCGCTGGACAAGCCAAAATGATGACAGGTAAGCTGGTGATACAGGCTTGCCCACCCAGATTGCTATTACCCAGATCCGTGAAACACTTACTCTTGCCAAATCAGGGTCATGCTCTGCAATCGCGTGGACATCAGACTGTGTAAGGACCGCTCGGTACTGGGTGACATGACCCATTTCCAACAACTTAGACACTGCCATCACTCCTGAAATCAAAGAACAAAATTTAGTTGGCGAAAGCCACAAGTATGCACCACAAAGCAGATGGGAATGTGCAGACACAAACCATCTAATTAGCACGAAAATTTGCCAAAAATCACGTAGATGATCTCGAGGGCCTCCTTTTTGGCAATCCGTCCCCGTATGCATGACACAGTAGAAGTATTCTCTCCTGTACAGGTAAACTTATCAGATGGCTCCCCAGAAAAGCCATGCACACCCGTACAAAGAACTACGATATGATATATAAACGTTCCAAGCAAATCCTACCTCAAATACCGAGGCAGAGAATGTGGATCTACGAAGACGCGTATAGGGTCACAATCAGAACCATGAGGGATAGAAAGAGGGGAAAGAGGGCAGCCACAGGCTCACCTGGGTGGCTCACAAAAGTAATCTGATCTGCTTGATTGCCGAAGGACACCAAAACGTCAGGAACTTCAGCTTTGGCGTGTAGCGCTGGGTTCCCCTTAGGGGCCATGGCGGCTGCGAGCCGCCTGCCTGCCCTCAGCATACTCGTTACCGGGTGGAGTAAACAGCTACGTGAAATGACCTTGTTTATATAATTACTACGGAAGACCATGTGAGAGAACACGCAAGTCGCTTTGGAGTGCAGGATTTGCAGGGCTGACTGGAGGCCTTTGCTGGTGCCATGTGCATGCAATGATTCCACACAGCATGAACAACACATCGGCAGAAAAAAGAAAGGTTTGCAAGCTTGAAAATAAGAATTATGCTATGCTCGATGTAATTCCATGCTAATTTTAGGTGGATTAGTGTTGTTTTATCAACCTCGGGTTCCTCTCCGCCGAACAAAAAAGCGAGCCCTTGTAAAGCGTATTGTAGAGGGACACCTCGAAAACTGCGCTCCTCTGAACTGTCTGAGTGTCTTCTTTCTCCATGGTTGCAAGCATAGCGCTTATGCTACAATTGAAGAATTGCTGCATCAACAGGTTTTGTAAACTAGCCAGTAATCGCTGTATACATAAGAGGTAGGTGCAGCCAGAGTTAGACCTTATGTAATCACGTGGCAGAAGCTCACCTGCATGTACCTCCCGCAATCCAGAGAAGCACCAGGATCGTCGCCTACGCCTTGCCTCTTGAAATGAGCGCTACATGTAGAACTTACTTGAGGGAGCTACCGGACAGCCTCCCATATATCAAACCCAGATAACGGTAGCCCTATTGCTTCTGCTGCAATTATTTGTTTTTCTCTTCTTCTCTTGAAAAAATGCCTATAGGCACTGGCCGGGATGATAGTGAGAACTACATGTGCGCCTAGGCATATGAAGCATGCGACTTTTACCGTAGTTAACACAAGCACCGAGTGAACTCGGGTCTATCCCAGGTGTGCATTGGAGAGCAGTGTTTGCGAGGCATGGCATGATGTAAGTTGTAAATGTGAGTATTTGTTATGGTTAGGGGCTTGGGTGCATTTGTTATGTGCAAAGTAGTTCTTTTATGCGGGGCTTCCGGTGCAACAATCTGTCCAAGGTGTCCATAGGGGGGCACTTAACCACAGGTTCAATACACACTTGAAAGCATGTTATCGCCCTCATAATAGCTATCTCCTCCTCCTGACTCTGCCTTCCACATTTCCCGATCTCAAGGGAGCAGCACAGCTGGGGTACGCTTAGCTTCCCGTTCTGCGCGAGCCGAGGCTTCACATTTAGTTGCACATAGCACCTAGCCCACATGCACACAACACTGTATCCTGTTTCAATGAGCCTAGGCTGCTCTGCAATATGCCAGATATACGGACATACTAACCAGGTATTCAATAGAAATAATTCCGAGCTAGATATACCAGGTGCATAAGAAAGTAGTTAAATGTGCCTTGCCCTGCTAGATCCGGTGCTTTTTTCGGTGCACACGGTACTGGGGAATCATATAGGCACACATCTGATTTTCTATTGAGGTATCCTTACCGCTTTCGCAAAAATAGGAGCATGCCACCTCTTATTTGTGGTCATTTTACTTTTTATTGGCCGCTTTCCTAGGACAAGGAGCATGAAGAACAATACAAACCTCTCCGACAAATTCAAACCGTCATAGGAAGGGAAGACCAGCCGATGTAGTAATGGGATAGTTAGACGTATCGCACTACATAAATTGAAATCTAATCGTCCAGCCTCAAAAGCTTATAGCCCTCTGCATCCTTCATCTAGAGTGTACAGCCAAACGAAGTGTTTGCTAAAATAGCTCCAACATGACGGGAATCAGCGCAGCCCCAATGTTGCTCAGGGTTTTACGATACTCGTGACGATATGCATCTATGGGGGGCGAGAGAGGGGGCAACTGCACAACTAATTTTTTCTCCAAGTCATTACCGTAGCTAGATACTTCATGCTTAGTGGTGTGCATGTGCTTCAATGTTCAAGATCAATAATGATATCCAGTTGCCAAAAAACCAGTGACATGTTGCGGCTTATGATGCCTTGTGAACCTTGTTCTCCAAGGTTACTTTTGCTTGTCCTTCTTTGTGTGAGAGGATTGCGCTGTGTAGCGAAGACAGAAAATCTGGTACAGTTATTGTCCTAGCCTGAAAGCCATTTTGCGCAGTCCATATTCATTTATAAAAACTTATATTGGACTCACTAAACAGGAAATGCAGCTGTACGCGAGGAAAGGAAGTTTTCTGATTGTCCTCCCCGATAACCCTTCGCTCTGTCTAACTATCTCCGTTAGCATCTCGTTCCCCCTATGTCTTCAGGATTGCTCGCAAATGCGCTTAACTGGTAGATGTAATGCCGCTCTCGCTTACTCGTTGATGCCGGAGCTTTCACGTTCCTTTTGTCATACGAGTGAATAAATGTATCACAATTAATTTGTAAGGCAGAGAGCTACACTAAAGTAGCTTCATACCATCGTATGGTCAAAACTTGATTCCTCGCAGGGTGCAAGAAGCCCAACCCGGATCTAAGTTATAACTTTCGCGACTTTTATTTGGGTGCGGAGGACTTAAGACTTACGAGTTCCTTCGTGCAGTCCAATAGTATTTTGCGTCTGCAGTGGGGACTTGGTGAGGGAATGTACAGCTTCAAGTCGGCTCTATCGATGAATGCGGCATCACAATTTCCTGCGTCAGAGTGAATAAAAGGCAGGGAATAAGAAACCGCAACTTAAACAGTGCGCAGAAATGTGGGATCCAACGAACCTGCTAGATTTGAAGTCGTCAGGACCAGAGCGTTGGGGAAACGGCTGAACATGTCTATCTGCGTGAGAAGTGCGTTGACAACGCGCACAGAATCCGAAGGCTCATTTGACGCTGCTGCAGCTCTAGAAGCTGAGAGGGATTCCACTTCGTCTATTAGAACAACCACCAAGCAGTCCTTATTTTGCAACATGCCTCTGATCTCACTAAAGACCTTCGCAACCATCTTTCCGGACTCACTAAACCAGCGGGAGAACAGCGCTGGAGAATTGATAGAAAGAAATAAGGAAGAAGAAAACCGCTGGCTGAGACGGATAGAAAGCTTTTGGGCCAATGCTCTGCACAAAGACGTCTTTCCTGCAACAAATTTTTCCAGCATTGAAACACTTATCTATGAAGGATTGCTACGCGTGTCTGTGTTTCAATAATTTTACCGCTCCCTGGAGGCCCGTGAAGCAAGAGTACACGATTCCATGTAATGAGCTTAACAGTGGCATGGCACATAAAATTCAACAGGGTGATATTTCCATGTGCAGTGCTTGCCTTTGGATCCACATTTTTGTCTGCAAAGAGCAAAGCTGCGGAGGTGTATTCCAAGAGAATTTCTTTTATGGCTTCGTCGAAATGCAAATTTTCCCAAAGGCTTTCAAATTCTATGTTAGGAAGGACCCATTTATTGAATGCATAAGCCCTTCCCTCGTCGCCCGCCTCAGGCATGCCCGCTTCCTCTGCCCCCACGTGTAAGACGTATGGGAGAACTGTCATGTGCACTTGGCAGTACGGAAGTACCACCGGGTTGCTTTCAAGAGAGGTTTTACACTTCCCCATAAATGCAGTGTAGCTCCGTTTGTGGCGTGTGTCCCCCGGTAGCTGCACCTGCATCATGCTGCTTCTGTGCAGGGCTTGCTCAATACGGATGGATGAACAGGCCCTCTCCAGGAGTGGAATTTCTAACAGCTGCGGATCATGGCGGCCCAGTGCCACTGTCAGGCCTGAAGAAGCAAGCCATGCTGTTACAGCTTCATGTATGACTTGCAGTTCAGCTTGAGCAGCAGTATTTAGCTGTACTTCGCAGCATAGCTCAATTTTGCGCTGTTCTGAGCCCAGCTGTACAGTACCATTAGGCAATGTTGCCTGGCTGCGTTCTGCAGCTGAAGCAGCAACTTCCATAACAAAGGTAGTACTTGAAAATACTGTTAAGTAGTATGATTATCAACCTGAAAGTAGGACCATTCCTCGATTTTTGTTTGAGTGGATGTATTCTTCATGCTGCCGAACATATTATTTGCCTTTGGTTTACTTTAAATATGCTGTAGCTACAGCATGTGTAATAGTTTGATGAGACCCTGTAAACTTTTGCCAAGAGAAGAGCACAGTGGCTTTGTACAAACGTTTTTGACTCAAAGTTTTTTAGCATGTTGCTAGTGTACATGTGAATAATGGGTGACAAAAACACCGATTTGTTATTAGTCAATACGGGGTACGACAAAATACTTCACAATACGTTTACCTACATCTTTGCCCACTTGATCACGTATAATGCTTGAATTTCAGGATAAACAGAGGTTTATAACGACGGTTCAATGATTGGATGCTCAGCAGGCACTCTGTCCTACAAGGTGTGGAAAGCAATAAGAAACCTCACCCAGAATCAATGAGTCGCCATACTAAGTGTGCCAAATGGCTTCAAGCTCTGAGGACTAATGCACTCTGGAAGGTGCACCCGGCTGCTGGGAGTATTATCTTTGTTTGATATGCCCACAGCAGTCATTTCCGCAAACGTCTGTCACAGGTACTAGGAGTTGGCCGAAGAAAAGGCTACAGACCAGCTGCTTGTGTATTATAATGTAGAACTCAAAAATAGGCTGGCACACGAGCAATCACTATTTTTAAAAATGCCGTGAACCTTCGGGGTTGCCACCTCACATCACATTTCACTATACTGCCTTCACAGCTACAATTCACATAAAGTTCCCAAGTTTAGTCGAGATCACGTTTTAAAGGACAAACTTCGCAAACGAGTCGTTCATGTTTCCCGCAGCTACCTGGAGTCATGAATCGCCTCGCTGTCTACACCAGTGAAACTCGCAGACCATTCCAAAACTGTACAGTTCTGCTGTTGGCGACTCCTGGCGATGCATAATTTGTTGATTACTGCTTCCTCAATAGTTACTTGAATTGAGCTCTTCCATAGATAACGCACCGTGTTCCTTTTCGCTAAAAGTGCCTGGTTCTTATGTACAGCTCTTCTACTCCGTTAATGACTTCCTGGAAACTGTTGGGACATGAAGACACTTGCCCTTGCCGGATACACGTAGATTGATGAGTAGCATTGCATGCTGGTTGTCGAATGTAATGTACAAGTAATACTTTACAGCTGATTATGTGAACCCTACTCGGGTAGTCTTAAAAAAGCACCATTCAAATACGATTATATTACTCCTGATTCACAGCAGTCAAATGCAAACTGGTTAGCTCCACTGCAAGGTCCCCGCATTGAGTACTTATGTATGATTTTATGTTTCTCATTCATAAATCATGACTAAGTATACTTAGCCAGATGCGGCGCATCCTTCACAATCGCAATCGACATGTGCTTCATCCAGCATGGAGACAAAGGGCGCGGGCCTTCCTCAGCATACCTCGATGTCTCATCTATCTTACCGAAATCCTGTAACAGCTCGGCTGGCACACCTTAGGCACCACCTTATTAAAGCTTTAGATAGCTAACGCTAGCAAGCAATCGAAAAGAAGTGTGGTGTAACGTTTCTTTAAATTTTACCATAGATATTCGCATAACTCCAGATTCAGGACAGCCTTGGCAGAAAGCTATCAAAAGTTTTTCCACAAGGGCTCCCACCTTTAGGTCATCGCGACCCACAGAGCTCCCCGCATAAAAACACAAGTTTTGCTAAAGTGAGCGTACCTGCACCCTTTAAAGATTCCGAGCTTTCATATATAACTGCACATTGCATCTAGCGCTCACGCATACAACGTTGCGCCCTCTTGTATCGAGGTAGACTAATCTTTGATAATAACATAAACGACCACACAAACCAATTTGTCCACTTTAGACTCAATTGAAGTTGAATATATGCAGTGTAGTCCAGAATGTTACAGTGGAGCAGAGCATGCTACTTCCCTCTGCTTATCCTACCCCTACCACATCTTCAGGTACACGCCCTCGTATTCCGTGCCTATAGGTCAAGAATAACTATCTAATGGACAACAAACAAGGTCCTGCCCTACCAACAATCTCTAAGTAGGCAGGAAGGTCAAAATAGCGAGACAGAGAAAACAACGTGCACATTTATTGCTGGAGTGAAATGGAGGAGAAGAACCACGCACACGATAGTCAACAAAGAGCGAGGGATCGAATCTATGCGACCTCGGCATGCAATAGGTAGTTCGGCAATGCCTCCGCTCACAGAGCAGTTTTCGCCTCCAAATGCAGCGGACGAATGCAGCGTACTCTCTTTTAAGGCCCCAAAAGAGGTTTAAGGGAGCACGACACATCTGAGAGTACCTGTGCATAGAGCTCAATGTAGAGAGCATCTGAACTTTGATAACCGACAAAAGTTCAAGTGATATTCATGGAGAGAGGCAGCTATTTGAGGCAGAGCGTGCGCTAAGGAGGAAATTGATGGAGGAGCTGGAGGAACACGATTCATGGAAACTAGTTTTGTGCGTCAAGCACAGTTGCAAATTCTCAGGGGAGCAACGAGCCTACAATTACTTGTCCAGCAGCCATCTAGGCTGTCGCCCGCCACCTCATCTCACCAGAGGATCCCGTATTGGCGCTCAAGCGTCCTAGGATACAGCACGTTTCGGCTCATTGTGGATGTTCCGACTCTACATTGTTTATTTGGCTTTGGCGCCAAGCTCGCCACCAGCTGGGAAAGTTATGAAGCTTCTCTAGCAAGGCTAGATTAAGAGCTCCATGGCGTGTCCAACGTAAGGAATATTGATATATTGTAAAAGACTTTACTCATAAGAAAATGGCAAATGGTCTCAGTGATCAGGCAACGACCTTTTCGACTATTCCTTGGGTGCAACTCCCTAGAGCCTAACGACACATCTGGACTCATTCTCCACCCTCAAATCGCACACGCTACCGCCACAAACTGCCTATCACAATCGCGTGGTTGCCTCACTCGAGCTTTGCAATACGTTCGCATGCACGGTTCATGAGTTTTCTGAATTTCTCGTTCGCTAAGGGTGGCTGCTGATTCCGGAC
>NW_020312322.1:0-12515 GCF_002999335.1 Cyclospora cayetanensis | reverse complement strand
ATTCGCTCCTGAAACCTCAAGTACTCCATTGTTCGCGGAAGCTCCACCGGTGAGTTGTCCAATCGCTGCCTCTGTGCTCATGCTGCGGTCATCCGCCACGACACCGGCTACACCCAAAAAACGCATTAATAAAGCAGGTACTCGCCTACCTTGTAAAGTTCATGGATCAAAGCATCATAGATATCAATATGCAAGTGCAGTGATGGATTCTCCTTCAGCTTTCTCAGTTCTCCCAGTGCTTGCTGTTGAGGACATCTTGGCATTAGCGTATGAGGCAGGCTGTATTGCAAGCTACTAGGTGTGGTACTCATTGCAGATAAAGAGATTCTGCTATACGGAGAGTCAGACTATTGAAGTACTTCTGGTTGCATGCACATTTCACGGAAGACTCGGTTTTCTTCATCTGCTTGGTGAGAAGCAATGTGGAACTCCATGTGTCTGGCAAAATGTTAGAGTGCTTGCAACTCCTTAGTTCTTTTCTACATTTCTAGTCAGCAGGATTTTGTGGACGCATCGATAAGACCCCCACAGTGATAGCTGTTCCCCGGCCTTTGGCTCTCTAAGCACGCAGAACAATATGATGCATTCACCAAGACAGGTGGTTGGTTTTGATTCCACTATACTATAATACTGGAATATATTTGTTTGGTTAGGGGAATGATAGAAAGTATGGCTTCATGACCGGAGCTTACGTTGCCTCAACGCCTCTTCCAGTGGGAGAGCCCAGTGTGGAAGCTGACGTGAGCGCAGTAGCTCCCTAGCTGCTTGAAGCGATAGAATGGCTACTTCCGTTGAAGCATGGACTGGTACCCTCCAGAGCTTGCCTTAGTGACTACAGACACATTGAAAAAGCTAGCTCAACGCAAGTGGGTGTGGAAGGCTCCCCCATGGCTCTACCGTCTCCTTCGCATATTTCGTGTCAGATTAGAATGCCACCTAGCTTGCTTGCGTAGCTTCGGCCTCAAGGCACTTCGAGCTTTTACAGGTCTCTGGACACAGCATCTAAAGCCCACAGTAGCAAACTACGTTTAGTGAAGGCAATTAAAGAGAAAAAAGTTTGGATTTCGTGTGTCCTTTTGGTCAGCGTAGTGTGCTCTAGGCATAGACAGATGCACTTTTTAGTGCGTAGCTTCCACACTCTCTGTTTGCAGCATCGCAGCGTCGCTCGATATCTCTGCTCAGAGACATTCAATAGGCTAAGTGACTGGTGTAGTTCCCTTGGTTGGTGGTCTGCATAATATGAACTTGTGTTGGAGTTTTAGTTAGCTTCGTAGGGAGACTTCAGGGAAGGTAATTGCATGCAATGGGTGCTTTAATTGGAGAGACCTACTTGGATGAACATGTTGCTCGTTAGCTTGTCAGGTGAAAGAGGGAAAGCGATATCTCTGCCTATCAAATGCTTTCAAATGCGCTGACGAGGTTTTGGAGACCAGCAAGTTTTGATGGCGCCAAGAATGGGCAACTAGTGAAGTCGTGGATTGGTAGTTTGGATGCGTAGCTTTGTTTGTCCCTTTCATATTGATAAGCCGTGAGACGGTGGTGCCTAAGCGCAGCAAAACTCAATATGTATACAATCCGCCGAAAAACTTGAGATGAAGTTTGTCTACTAGAAACCATCTGATTAAAAGTGAATCACCACACATCATGCAGGCGTGAGGCACCCCGAACTGCTTGTCTGGGTATATAGGGGGTACGAACGGCAGCACCGAAGTTAAAGCTTGACCGCTTCTTAACTCTGCGTAGAGGCATGGTTTGACTCACACTCAAGGACTGCTAGCATAACTTTTCACTGGACATGAAGTGGACCTGCTATCCGAGGCAGTGGCGCAGAGCGGGAGTCAAGCCGCTGAGTTCTTAACCAACTTGCTGAGACTACTCTATCTTTGACTCGCGTTATAATTGAACGTTTGAAAGGCCTCTGCCAGCCAAATAAAACTTCATATGGGAGGGTCACTTTTTACTGTGATGGCTGAATTTGCCACTAGACCCGAGTATGATGCTGAAGTCCTAGGGAACGCTGTGTGTTGCGCGATTCAATGGGCGCATGCGCTCAAGATTTCTGTTTGAGTAGGCGCTTGATAGAGGCATCCACGGTATCTGTGAGACCAGTTTGCCGTAATAATGCTTCCTGAGAAAATGCCGCTTCCTAACCTGGGTGATGGTGAGTCTGCATACAGAAAGCGCACTACCGTCGGAATAAAAGATGCTTCTGAGGACGTATTTTGACATTGGACTGCTGTAGCATGTTTTTATTAAAATAGGGTTTCGGCTTCAGCATGGAAACATAAGAAATGACGAAAAATTCACGCGGAAGCTGGAGCTGTACTCTAGTAGTATATGCTGAGAAGCATACAATGGGCCGCCTACTTCCTGTTAGGCCAACGAAGAGTAATGAGTGCCAAGGCATGCTTGATTGAACGGACAATGCTCAAAGCCTAAACGCTTTCTTGAACAGCAGGGATTTTACTCTTTACAGCTTAAAAGGTAAAAGGGACTATCGTCTCTTAGTACAATCACCTGGTGGTGACTAATTGTCGAGAGTGAAGTGTGTAGTATTACGTACTGGATCATAGCACATGACTGCCGCGAGAATTCCTGCTGTCTGCTCTCCGAATCACCCTCTATGCTAGGTTGCTCCGCAGACTACTCTGCTCGTAACCTGACAGTTGCTTTCCTGGGAATTCCCACTGGGTGCATGACGGAACTAAGTGGGTGTACTACAGTGGCGCGCATTCTTACCTATAATTTGGACCGTTTACGATTGTGAATGGCTCAGCTCGGCTTCAACATTAGCACCATGTAGAGATGTTATAGGCCCACGAAGATGGCATACTTGGGTTTTTCTGAACTATAGCACGGTGTTCAGCGCAAAGGCTTTGAACCGATTAAGGGTTTTGTGGCGTGCAATCCAGCTGATGCTTTTGAGAACTAGGATATAGACGTACAAAAATATGTATACCTTTGATGTGATGAGAGCCTTTCATAGAGACACGTAGAATAGAAGCCCGCGTTTGAGATCCATGGCTAACTGATTAAATGATCTCGGTGTGCATTTTATAGGTGCTTTGGCGGTTAGTCGGTGGGTAGACGGGCTTCTTCGAGAGGTGCGAGAGTATGATCCACGGGTTTTTTGGTTTTCCAAGGGTGAAGGCTGATTGTCTTCTCAGCCTTGTTTGCCGGTCGCGTAGTGGAACGCTTCGCGTTTTCGGTACTGTCGACGCATGCATTGGGAAGTGGGATTCTGTTCTTGTGGAATATGGCTAGGTCTTAGGGAAACAAGTGTTTTTCTATTCTTTTAGAGCTTTCAGAGAAAGTAGACAGAAATGTACTTGAACACTGGAAAACGCGTTCCTGACAGATTTCGTAGTCAATATAGTTATTGCCCGTTGCAAAGCCTCATGTACGAGTTATGTAAAGCGTCTTTATGTGTTGCTTCTACAGGCAATGCAACGTTCAAGCTGTGAGTAATTGCTAGTCTAGGTTCCTGGTCGTTGACATATTTGCGTGGTAAGCACAGTGCTGATGTGGCTTCCTTTATTTAATGCTGCTGGGCAATTATATTTTTTAAACCCCTCCAATCCTAGGAAACAAAGTACTGAAAGCGGCTTGGAGGATGGTGACGGTTTCTTCCAATCAAATATATTCAGCACCTGTTGAGCAAGCTATCAATCCATAAAAGGATGAGCGAGTTGGAGAGCTTATTGACTGGAGCGTACGAAGGAGGTTGCTAAAGTAGGATTCCTGGTTGCGTTGGCTTATTTCTGCGATGAAACCACCGACAAGCTTTGCAATCAAACGCATTGAGCTTTGGATTACAGGGGACTCATAAACAAAAAGAGCTACG
Organism: Cyclospora cayetanensis; assembly: GCF_002999335.1. Taxonomy (NCBI): domain Eukaryota; phylum Apicomplexa; class Conoidasida; order Eucoccidiorida; family Eimeriidae; genus Cyclospora; species Cyclospora cayetanensis. The sequence continues at coordinate 8,671 of NW_020312322.1, read as the reverse complement.
TGGCCGAAGATTTGTTTATGGTGTGATTGGGAAATGTTTTCAGTATCCGGGTATCCGGCATATTTACAGCATTTCTGGAAGTGCAGCATGTTTTTTTGTTAAGCTTCCTCTATGCGAAACCGCTTATATTCCATGCAAGCGCTCGTGCTAAGAATGTGGTTTCACGTTTGCTTGATTAGCTGTGCAGCATACGCAGTGTTTTCACTAAGGATAACGAAAAGGGTCTCTGTCTAGGCATGATGGGTAGCGCGAAACCCTGCACAAGCGCAATGGTCAGTGCTTGCTTGTGTAGAGTAAGGTGTTTAGAGACCTACCGATGCGAACGAAAGCCATGACAAAATGAGTTGTCATTAGAGGGCAGCGATGCCTGCTTCTGACGTAGACCAGCGCGATAACTTGGCGAATGATGTCCCAGTTTGTGCAACTCTGAGCCCCCACTAAGATGATATTTATACCTAGATCATAAAGCAGGATCATGATAGAATGAATGAACTACCGTGAACGTTCCAGCACAGATTCGAAAATTAGGCACTCTATATTGCAGGGGACTTCTTAGTGTAATTTCCATTTGCGCTGAGAGGATTAGTGTCATGTAGAAGACTTAAGTGAGAACTGCTTGCCGGCACAATTCTGCATACCACCGACCGCAACGAATTCCCCAGGTTGTTCAAAGTGTAGCTGATTCATTGCATCTGCTTCGAGAGGCACTATTTTCTCTTTATAGTCTCTGGACACCAATTAGACTGCTAATTCCGCAGCGTTTTGCAATGTTAATCAAAGAGACGCAGGACTAAGGGTAAGAGAAACACAAAGATTTTAGCGTGGTAAAACACAAAAGTTGAATCCTACGCAATGGTGAAGGTCTGCAAGTCGAGGCAAAATAGCAGCAATATGAAGCATGTGAAAATTGAGTTGAGTTGACCATGAAGATGCGCAATTATTTCTGCTGATCAAATGCAGATGTCTAGGGAATTTATTGGCAAAAACTTAATTTGCTGGTCGCTCAGAAAACGGGTTAACCTGCCACAAGGAAAACATGTAGCTCGAGTATCGGCCAACGCTTGTAGACTGTAAAGTACACGCAGGTAGACTGTTGGTCTTGTGCAGTGTTCCGTTGCTTTTTTTTCCTGAGAGGTGTAATTTTTATAGGACGTTCCACGCTTCATAACAAGACACCGAAGCAGTCGGGAACCTGCCAACACTTAAAAATAATATGCTAGCTTTAGTTGAATAATATGGTAGGTATGATACTAAAATAGTGTATAATGGAGCCACTCAAAATGTTTACTTAGGAATCTACAAAATAAAGGTGTGCAATAAAAAATGTTTTTAAATTACATGCAAGCAGGCTGACTGTTTATAATGTATCACATGAGTTTAAGCTTTTATGTACTTACAGTACTCTACTAGTAATGGAGGAGCTCTGCCAAATAAAAATACAATAGCAGCAAGCTCTAGATTACATAATATCCGTTTCTGTGTCTGCTGGAGCATTTAGAAATCAACAGTCATGATGTAAAATTGTTTAACTTGCTTGCCCAAAATATATCGTTAAAGCAAAAGAAAACGGTTTTGGTGAATTTAAAATCAAAATTTGTTACTCTCACATGAGTATATCAGGGAGACTGGAAAAACCGATTTCAGTGAGTAGGATGATCTGGATGATCTCACATATGCGTTGACTTCCAGCAATACCATTGACTGTGTTGGTTTTTTTTTGAATGAGAATCGAGATTCCGAGTATTAAAAAGATGATTGGTTTGTCAGCGCTAACGGTGACTTAAGCTTTAGAATAGCAGGAAAATTTGTAATGGCATACGGAAACGCCTAGACGTTTGAATTATTTCGTCAGTTTTTCCTGGCTTTTTCAGTACAAAATGATGTGTACAAGTTCTAAGCAGACATCACATCGACTAACAATACTAGTGTTAGTGGTTGGGAAGTATTGGTACTCTGGGGTATTCTGCGTTTTGTTCAGCGGAACATGCAAAAAAATTCGTTGACTATGTGAATGGCTAATAGGCCTGTGCTGTCAAATATAAAAGCTGTATATGTTGAAGTCATTGCATATTACTTTCGGCGCTTCACAGATAATCGATGCATAACCTGTAATGGGCTTGTAAAAAGCTGAATAAAACGTAATTTTTAAAGGAATTGTACATTCTTCAGCTTGTTGCAGGCGAGATTGCCCTACGTAATGGTCAAGAAATCACTGCAAAAACAGCATGGCAACATTGTTGTCCTAGTGGCGTGTGCACACATTGTTGTTCATGGCGCATCTATGAATGACGTAAAGTTGTCCTAAGCCGGTTGCTCTTTTTGGGTTCTAGTAAAATTTTCTTTTTTTGAAAATCTTTCCAGATACCATGTCTCAAATACCTATGAAATTGTCTAACATTATTGCAAGCTGCCGAATTAGGTTCTCATGCGTTAATGTTCTGAATATAGCACCTAGCATCTAATGCGCCAAGATACGTAGTCTACATTCTTTTACAAGATATATGGATATTTCTTGCACAAAAAGCAACGCCGACGTTCGAGATTATAGTTTCGAAAAATACATAGTCGTTCTTTTTCACCGTTCAAAATGCCTCAACGGGTGTACACACCAGTATACAATTTCGGGGAAGATTCTTGATGAGTCATTGACGTAAAGGGTTCTATCACCCATTTCAAACGATTTATTAAGAAGTTCGCGGCTATCGCCAAAAAGAAAGTAGGGGCTCTATACCATCTGCGTGCTTTTTTGATCAGGAATGTGATACATCTTTTTACGCCAAGATTTTTTGATAATCTAGTTAAGTTTACAAGAGAAATTGGCAGCGCAACCACGAGCAGTTCGCTGCACTTGTTAATGTTTTTCTAACATTTTGTCCTTTTCGCTAGGCGATCGATTTTCTTAATTGCCATACGGTGCTAGGGGGACATGATAATCTCGCCTTTTTTGCATGCCATCATAAAACCAAAAAAATCCTTTTAATGGCCTGCAGTTTTTGTGTCTTTCACAGCGCGCTTCTGCCACGATTTTTGATCAGCGCAATCAGGCATTTACTACTGAGTGAAAGCTACGATAACGGGGATAGTTCTTGCTTCGCAAAGTACTAACAACCACGCTCACACGGGCTGTGACGACAACCCCAACAGTTACAAAACATTAAACAAATGTTATCGTCGTCTATGCAAAGCAGAATCTTTTCCAGCTTGCCGTCGTCCTCCAATCATTTATATGCGCTTCTTCAATATGGTTTCTTTTACAGCTATAATTTGTGTGCTGCTTTTACCTGTTTAGATTTTGTCAAATTTCTCTACAAGCGGGAGTAATCGACGTTATTCATATTCATATGGATTGGGGCACAGAAACTACAAAGCGTCGTTCCTTAATTCAATACATGTAGAAATGTTGAAAACATATCACGAAAAAGCTGCATCGATACCTGTAGCTACATTTCACTGCATAAAATGTTGCATAACAGTAAGAATTTAGTCAGCTCTTTACGACGGCTTTCTCCCGAATGCGGATATTACTGTAATGCCATTTTTGTTGGCTTTTATGGCGGAATCCTGCTCAAGTGATCAGAGGGATGCTGCACAAGCTATGTGTACTAGTACCAAAACAACAACTGTACACCAAAAAAGGATGCAATTTACGCGCAAGCGAATTTACCCCTCACAGCACTAACGCATACGCTTCTTGACATCGCATGATTTATAGACACAATGACGGCCTGCAGCTTACGGACCTTTCTCAGCTTTCTAGCTCTATAATGGATATTAACTTTGCCCTAAGCATGTAAGAAGCCAGAACAAACCTTGGCCAAAATATGAAATCCATCCAAAAAAAAATGCGACAAGACCTCTTCGAATTTTCCACCGATTTTCAATGTGCTGCTTTCAACGCGAGATAAAAAAAACTATCTAAAAAAGCATAGCTCCTGCTTTTCGAATGCACAGCACACACTGTTTGTGGATTACAGCTAAGGGTGCTCTAATGTCAAACAGCAAATTGAGTCTTTCGTAGAAATTGAAACACTGAGGCGCAGTGTAAAACTGACGCTGTACACTAGAACTTCAACTAGAGAAACAAACCTTCACAAAAAATTCATGTTATTATTGCTATTCACAGCAAAATCCTGTCCAATCAGACATGGGTAGAAGTCTGCCTCTTACCTAGGAAATGCTCTACAACAACTGTCTCATAACAACACAGAACACCTGTTTATCCGTATATACTAATGAAGTCTCAAAAAACCTTCGGGTCGTCGAGAAGGAAAAAAGATATTAAAATTTGAATTCTACTCAAGCCTTTGATCAGCTTGTCCAGTGATTCGTTCACATTTAGAGCGTGTACGGCAATTTGGGCGCGCACTAGTTTGGGACACTAAACCACAAAAGTGCCTCAACTATCAACCTGTAATATGTAGTGCTGAATATATTTGCCCTATTGACTTGCCTCCAAAAAAAATCGTACAGATTTTTTTACGTTAGCTATTATACACAACAGCGAACCAAGGGCCAGCTGTAAAAAAAAATAGCTAGACCGCAGTAGTCCGCAAAAGTCATAAAATTCGAACTGTGCCTTAGCAGCAGGGGTTCAAAAAAATGGTTGACATTAGATATCGAGCTCCAACGATAAAGCGGGGATTGGTCATATACCTCAGTTACTCTACGATACACACGTCCCAGCCATGCGAGCTACTTAATCAACTCCTTGAGGTTATCTATCTGAAAACTTGCTAAAATAATATTTAGCACTGCAAACTCAATTCAATTGAGCGTAAGAATCTTTGAAAACTTCTCAACAAACTATTACTATTTTTTTTTGAACGTATATTCATAGACTCATGTATTTGAATGCTATAACCGTTAAGAATAGTCGGAGTTGCACACATGATTCAATGCTTTTCTCCTATTATTGGGTTTTTAAAAATCTGTATCTGCATACCAAAGCACACTGACAATCGTAAAATGACAAACTGTGATTGACAGGAATCAATTTGCCAACATTTAGAATATCACATTATCAAAAGCTCTCAGCGATTGACCTTATACAAGCTAGAAACCTAATCAGTATATTACGAAGAGAAGGGTCTCTTCTCATTTAGCGAAAATGGCGACTTGCTTTAACAAGAAGCTCTACAAATGGCATCACTGTAATAATCTTTTCTGCTACTATCTCGCACATGCGCTGGTGTGTGAAATTTTTTTCATTTAGCTTTCTGAGAATCATCCAGCTTCTACGTAAGACATTCCTCATGTGGAGGATTGCACAAAGCATGTCTTGAACGATTCCGTGACTCGTGTTGCTGCTTGAGTGCAAGAGTAGCGTAGTACAATGCATAGTATTCTATACAGGTACACGTGAAGCAGTTTAAGGCTGCTCCGCGACGCTGAGTGTATTTTAGTAGTGCTGCGTGTTTCTCGCCATCAACAGGCTTTCTCACTGTAGAATATGCACTACTTTGTATGATGTTCAAAGAGACCATGTCCGGGCCCCTAAATAACTGTTACCTACTATGCTGACAATAGTTTTTTGCCCAGAAGTTTTAGCGATACACGTACAGTAGACTGGATTTCTGTGGATAAGCTACTCGTGTGATTAGGGGCTCTTTTTGGGGCACGGCCGTTTTTTTCATGGTTGTCCCACTATAGCCCTCACTGTTCCTAACATGTGCCAAACGGTATCCTCAGCTTTATGATTCAGATTGCCATATATGCAGACAAAATAGTAGCTCCTTTGGCTCCTACTATGATACGTCAAAGAGAAGAGCTAGCCGAATCGCTTTCCGTCTTCCAGCATACGGGCCGCACTCGCCCGAACACCTTTCATCGAAGGTATCAACTGCCTTTAATATTCTGGAAGCCAACAATTGGCCAGAACCCAAATCACTGTCTCCGAGAGTTACATTCAAACCAACATGTCCTACTACTTGTGCGAAGGACTACATCGCCACACCACCGGTCCCTACAACCATCATTGCTTCAGCGTCCACGAAGTTGCCGACAACAGAATGCCAAAGATTAATCAAGACGACATATGTGCAAAGGAGCGAAGGTACGTGTGTAACAGGAGTAAAGACCGCCCTTAAGTCCACAAGTAAACAGAGGCTTCCGCTTATTCCCCATACCATTCTTTTGTGTTCCAATGCTACATGCCAACTGCTTTGGCATTGAAACGCTACTGATTATAAGCACACTACAATGCGGCGGTGATAGCGAAGCGCCTGTCAGTCAGTTACTTTTCCATAATGTAAAAGGAAAGCTATGAGATTGCTACATAGTTCTTCTGAAGGCCGTCCCGTTTTACTGGTGCACATGGATATATCAGACGTATTTCATTGGGGGCCTGCGTACGTAGACACATTAGTGATACACCTGTAATTACGACTGACACACTCCAGAGCCCTCCTTGGCGGAATAGTGTAGCTGCTTCCTAATGGCTGGTACTAGACCTGAAACCGGCATCTCCTCTTGCATTACTTTGTCATTCCCTTTTGCATTGAAGGCTGACACTCCAATGAGTCTTTTTCGCAATAAGTATCCAGCGTGTTCTAGCACTGCCCATCGCCATTAACCATTCTGGCAGCATTGGACAACATACATTGAATGCTAAAAACGGATTCGTACGACTTTGCCACGCATCTGTGAAGGTTACACATTTTTCGTGACACTTGGAAAGAACTCTTATTTTTACCTTTGTTAACTCCTTCAGGCTAAACAAAGTGATTTCTAGCATATCCTGTAGTGAGCCATTACATGTCAACGGATATGTTTCTCATATATTCCTCAGTAATGAAAAAGCCCCAGGTTCTTAGGTGGATGTGAAGTCAGGGACAGAACAGCAACACAAGCCCTGCCGAACCTTTGCTCTAACCAGGCTGGCCCGATTGCTCTATATTGAACTTCCTGCTTGAGTTTGAGCTCTGATTCTGTTGCCACCATCCCCTCGAAAAAGAATCACGGTGTTTTCTGGTGGCCGCTGAAATCTAAACGTCTGGTGTGGCCCGTACACAGACTGTACCGCTTTGTAATCACCGGCCCCGAAATGTACAACACAGTCATCTGACTCTACCTATCCCTGGTTTACCATGAAAATGACCTAAATACTCAGAGAGAGCTGGAGGTGCTTAGCGCTGAAGAGTGTCAAGAAGCTGCGAACACGTCGCCCGTGTTTTTGAAAATACTCCGGAAGCCACGCTGGCATGAGTTGCAATGCACCGGTGTGTGGTACACTAGCTCCAAAAAAAGAGAAACTTGTCATGAACTGACTTGCTATTTTTCCCTTTAAACACATAATCCATGTCCTCATAAGGTAGCCTCATAGCCAGGAGTGCCTCTTTTGTTTGCCGGAGCTCTACTCCGTACAAACACACTGTATACAATCGAACTCCTTAGAGAGCACGGCAATGGACAGCCTTCTGCTCCTTTATTATTCGTATCAAACACCGCCGAGATGCAGGCAGGAAGGGCGAAACGGCGCCTAGGAAACAGTATGCTTACGTTCAGTCTGGTCCAACGTATCCTTCTACCGCGAGGTGAGGCGGAGCGCTAGACTTGATACAAGCGCATGGTATAGCACACCTTTCAAGCACATCAGTTAACTGTTGATGGACCCCTATGCAGGTATGTCTACAGAACCTGTGTTCTTCGTCAACGCTCTAATTCAATAAACTCGTTTTTCAAACCACAGTGCGTAAGGGATAACTGTGGCGATCAAAGTAATCGTGGGAGAAGGTTTGTTGTGGCGCTACAGCTCCCCCCCGAAAGCTGTCATTGCACGAGCTACACTGACTGCAGCAAAGTACAAACTACTGCTCACTTTATGCAGGGAAAAAAGAATGCACTGTCTTCATACCATATGCATTAAAGCAAGATACACTTCACGTACGCCGTTTAATTGTGCACACGGTTGTCGTACTCCACAGGGTACAGCAAATACTCGCAGCGGCTCTGCGTCATTAGATTATGCGCAAAATTAGGTTAAAAGCACCTTTTGGGGCTCCTGAGGGCTTTGACACGAACGACATTTGTCGAAAATGCATCTGAGAAAATTTTTAACCTTACTTCGCAAGTAAAAAACCCAGACGAACACTAAGAGTGGCTTAGTTTGAGTCGACCTAAAGAATTACGCAGGCTGCTCGCACCATATGACGACTAAGCAATTTCCCGGCGGCCAAGACGATATATATAAAAAACGACACAATACAAACGTAACGGAGGGTCCAAGCGCTGCTCTTCCTTCTTTTAACTATATATCAAGACTCTTTCAGCATATCGAACCTACAGGTGTCGGCGCCGTACCAGCCGGTCCTATCATGGAGTTGACGGGAAACGCGGAAAAAGCGACAAACAGCCCTTGCCTCTAAGCAGTCCCAGGCAGACCTCAAAAAATCACCCATTCTGCTGTAGAATTCGGCCTCCATCTTTCCCAGACCTCCAAGGCATGTACTAGACACAAAACTTGATACTCAGCACTAAATCTAGCGGCTGACGCATGCTTGGCCAGCAAAAAGCCCACATCAAGGCAATGTTCACCCTCCACGAAATGTGTTACACAGTCAGTAGAGGGCATAACGGATAGAAAGGAAGTTGGGACCCACCAGTGGGCAATTATGGTGTAGTCTAAGCTAATATTGTTGTTCAGGAGTTGTTACCGTTACTGAACACTGCACGT
>NW_020312321.1:0-12518 GCF_002999335.1 Cyclospora cayetanensis | reverse complement strand
CAGCATCATGAGCCATCCGCCAAAGAGAACCCAAATGAAAAAAACTTGCGCACACTAGCCACTAACGAACGAGAGACCAAATCAACACGACCGCGGCAGTGCAAACGTTTGCTGTCCTACGAGCGCTAATAAGTTGTGAGCCTCTTGCTATGAGGTAACAGGAGAAAGCGTGAGGGAATTCAAAATACACACTAATTCAACAGTGCCTCCAGGGCTCATTCAGGAATGTCTGCATGCAAATGCAGCCAGTGCATGCAGCAGAACCAGCTTGAAAATTCCAAAAGAGGCATAGGAAAAACAGTACTGACAAAATACCGGCGAGATGCATAATGCTGAGTGTAGAAAACACCTAATCAGCAGTATTCGGCAACAACTCTATGAACCATTCCCATAGATGAAGACAGTTATAGCAGGCAGAGCATGCTTGGGGGGGATGATTACCAAGTGACGGGAGTAATGGTGTCCAAGGCAACTAGGGCTGTAAAACAAACAGACCCGCAAAGGCTCAGCGCCCAGCGAATGTCGCAGCTGCTATGTTCCTTTATCTACCACTTGACGAGGGCTGACCTTCCCTACCCCATTAAAAGCTCTGACTAGTGTATCCTCGGCGCTCAGCAGTCATAGAATTCAGCACTTTCACGGCTTCCTGTGCATCTCCTGCCTCCATACGGGTCACTTGGCTGAGCCGCAGGGCCTGCGGGGAATCCGGAACCTTCGAAACTTCTAGGGAAGGCAATCTTTATAGTTTTGTCGCACCCTCATTTTTTAGAGCCATTGATGGACAAGGACAAGCAGATACTCGTGAGGAAAGCGCAATTCCTTCTAGCCCTCTGGCTACAAATCTTTTCGTGCAATCACTGTATGGTGCATCTCCTCAAGCGTGCCGACCCCACTGCACCAAATTTCCAGGCTGACCATGCGCAGCTGCCCGGCGCTTATCCAAGATCCATGCTATTTCCTAGGTTTTTGCATGCATTCGCATGCATTCGCATGCATTCTATTTGCATTTATTGTTGCCATAGGGTGGTTGGTGACCCCGGACGACTGGTTCTAGGCCCGGATGGGAGAGGGGCTTCTCAGTGTGTCTCAGTGTAGATTAAGCATGCGGAGGAGCACAGGATAGACTAGTGTGCTCTTGTATTGTTATCCACGCAGCACGAGCAATAACGCAATGCCAACCAATTTGCGTTTTCGTGGATATGCAGAAGACTGTGGTTGGTGCGCGCTGTCTGTCCATCCGCCTCCTGGTTGGTCGTAGTCTTTGCATTATGGTCAATGCGTAGGCCGTTCGTACGGGCACGCCAGAACTCACTAGCCAGACGAGGATCCCTATTCGTAATGATATTCCTGACACATCTTCGGAGCTTTCAGGCATTAGTGAAGATTAACTGAGTGCCTTCCTGGCCGTGGCAGAACGTGACCCCCCGCCGTCCTCCACCATAGCCCATAGTCACATCAGCACAATTCCAGGAACCAGAAGGTTTTCAAAAGGCGAAAAAGTCAGAAGAAGTGCACTTTCAGCTACTGTCAAGCTAGGCATGACAGTGCACACCCATCTGTATTAGGACGCATCCGAGTTCCCCGGAAGCACCGCTGTCGCTTTCCCAGTGCAGTGCGAGTCTCTCACTGGCTTTAGTGGATCTGCTTTGTGCCCTGCGCACACTGGCAACACGGCGTGAACTCGGGGTTTACAGACATCGCAGTCCTCGCTTTGCTGTCAACTGGAGCAAGTCATCTTCAACCTGATAGTGCTTCATGCTTTTATCGTTGCGGATTTCGCTTACAGTAGCAGATGCGCTGGGTTCCTAGCCATACGACTCACGCAAAATGGGCCATCACCGTGAATCATTACAGACGAGAGCAGTTGCGTTGCACAAAGATGAATCCTTGGGGTATCGCAAGAGCGTGTCAGTGACACATTGGGGATTCCCTGAATGCACGTCACTGTAACGTCGTAAAGCAGAAGGACCCTAGGCCAACAAGCAGCTCTATGACTATCGGAGTCTTGAAAACCTTGTGTTAGGTACATTTAAAACTTGTGGTTTGTGTAAGCAGTAGCATGATCTCTACATGAGAGTAGTGTTGGCATTTTGCACGGTCCACTACACCGCAAATTTTTTTTTCCCTTCCCCCGCATTAGATTCCGCTGCTCCGCTTCGGTGAATCGATAAGATGACAGGCAATAATTCGGTATTTTGGAGAGCCCTTAACTTGTTGGGAAAAGAGTAGCGCACACCGCTGCGTTGCTAGGGTCGGCTGTTTGAAAAGTATGGTGCCCGTAGTCGAGCGACACAATTGCCTGAGGTGTAAGGTAGCCGATAAGCGGCCTTGTTGCGGCATCAGCTTCCTCTGTCTCTGTCATATACTGCGCTTTCTAGGATACATAAGTTGAATCAGCAGCAATCAGAGCAAGCCCACGAATAAGGTTTCTGTAATAAGATGCAAGTCTATAGTTCTGAATGCGCTTGCGGGTGCATACAGACAAGGGCCACGCCATAATTGCTTTTGTTGTTGCCAACTCTGGCTTAATTGCTCTAACCACAACATGGAATCCTCTGATAAAAAGTAATTATTTGTGTACCTTCGCATTCCACCGCTGGTATCACAAGAGCTGAGGCTCACGCGGCAGGTGCTGTAGATGCTCCTAAACGTTTTGGCTGAGAATACCGACGCCCGCTTAGACAGCCATCCAGCCATCTTCCACAGACTTACACAAACTCTTGATCATCTTGCTGTCTTCGTGAAGCAAAGACCTTTGTAAGTTCAACCAGCAAACGCAAATACAAGACTGCGCTTAGGCAAGTGTGTACCTGTCACTCTCAAAACGGTGACTGGAGTTTTGCAAAAAGTCGTCTGCGCAGTCATATGTGAAGTAGACTGTTGACCCACGTAGTAAGTCAGGCCACTTGTCAAAATGGGACGTTGGGGATCTTCGTTTAACAGCAGTGATGTGCAGAGGCTTCAGGCTGCCGCACATGCGTCACCTTCTGCCCGAGTTGGGCACATCTATGAGGTAATACCTAGAGTTGCTGGTCGATTCCAACAGTTTGCCTTTTTCAACAAATCAGCCTCCTAATGCTCAGTCTCTTCTTCGTGCTGCAAAGTCTTCCAATACCGCGAATCATAGCTTGGGTTAGACCCGGAGATTAGGATGATACGGTGCTTCGGGCGACCAGCAGGTGGCCTGTCTGCTGGCAGCTTGTCAACGTATATCACATCCGCGAATTCCTCATGAGACTTGCCGATTCCTGCCAGTCCTTATCTGGCCGTTCAATGGCACTCCGTAAGAAAGAATTGGCTGCAGAGCTACTAAGGAGTGCATGCTCCATCCCGCCTTCCGTTACTGCTCTACTGAGACTCCCTCATGAAGACCCTGCCCCACCTTGTCAGAGCATGGACGGACCCACTCACCATAGGAGGCTAAAGGAGCGCTGTCCGAAACTGAGAGTTGCTTTTCCTAGCATTTCATGGCACACTAACTCTCACGGTCCGCAGATGTGAATGCATATCCGTCTTAAGGTCACTCATTATATACTCACGATTTGGACATGGTGTACAGGGACAACACAGAAACAACGGAACATACTGGCAAAGCTCAATCGAATTTGGACTAGCATATAAATGCCGTAGCCTTACCACTTCTTGCGTGTCTTGCCTTATGCCGTCCGTGAGCCAACCTGAGTTCTGGCGATTGCGTTAACGATTTAAAAACCAGACAAGATTTTTGCACTGCCTCCTGGGGTAGCAGATATAAAATAATAGGCGTTTAAAATTGTATTCATACTTAATTTCTGTTGTGAATTTGTAGCAACGCAGAATCGACTCGTACTAGATCCCCAAGTGCGGCCCTATCCCCTGTAGCACCCTTCACTGCACCGCAGCCTGCATGGGTGGCTTTCCGTTTTCCTAATCTGCCTGTTTGCTCGCCAAGCAGCCAAATTCCTCTGGGCCCCGTCTCGTTGCTCAAGTTGTCTGGTGTTTTGCATGCGCTCGTAGTTTCGGATTATACGACCCAAAATTCCACAATAGAAGCAGGCGTGTTGTTGGCAGGCTCTCTGAAACTGCTTAAGAGCACCGAACTCCTCTGGATTTCTTTTCTAGCTCACCTTGGTCTATGAGCTAGGGCCGGTGAACACATCTGTCACTGAATAGGCTCTAAATAGCGATTTGGCCCTTATTTTTTAGCCAAAGAGACCGCAGCTGTGCTCATTGGCTCCTGAAATCGCGAGATATACATCATTTTTGAAAGCATGACCAGTTGGTTGCATAATGGCTAACTCGCTGCCCATCTTGTGACCACTTGCTATGACACTTCGGATCGACTCTCGATATACCACTATCAAATCGGCTATTCGTCTACTCTGTGGCTTTCAAAAGCCAAATTTTCCTAACCTCCAATATGACCTTTAATAAAAGAATTATTCTGTTCCAACCTTCTCATTACCCCTAAACCTCCCAGCTGAGCTGATCCTCGCAGAAACCGACAAATCAAGGATTGCAGTAATGTTTTAGATTTAGTAGTCACTGTAGGCGTACGACTTCCTGTACCTTAATTGGATCAAAGCCAACCTACTTTCTCTTCAAAAAAGCTTTCAAAGGAGCAATCGTTTCTGTTCGTCTGGGGAGAGTAAGCGAGGTATATCTCCAACCGGCTGATAAATTTGTCGAGTGCCTGCATATCCCCACGGTCATCATACTTCTTATGGTCGGCATAGCCTCACCGATACGTCTAGCAACATTTTGTTGGCTGACAAATTATGGGTGTCCAATAGGTGTTGGGATACAAAGCTTACATAGGCTTGCAGGCCGGCGTCTGCCACGCAAACAGGCACTGCGCCAGTGTCAACTTCAATCGTCAAGAAGATTTTTGGATTGTTGCAACGAATATCAACTTATTGAGTTGTCGAATAAAGCGTTGCAAAGTAGACAACATTTGTAGGGAAACCTGACATCCCACTGCATACACAACCAGTGGACGAGCGAGGAACTGCATCGGGACGAACTCGTGCTAACAACTGTAACTCCCTATCTCAGCGGTCCGTGGGGAGGTGCATCACTGAAAATACAACCCAAATAGGAGACGACTGGAGGTTTCTTCAATTTACTCACCCATTCCCCCTTCCGTGCTTCTCAGTTGCCAACGTGCGGATAGAGGGACAGCTGCAATGTGCGTCTTTGCACCCTGTAAGCACTCCGAGCACTCACAGCTAGTTGCACATAGCATTGAGGGCACAAGCACGAAATTCCGCGTCATGGTGTATCGATTCAACAGTATTATGGAATGAAGTGTGCGAAAAGACTTGTCAAGCAGTCCTTTCTTTGATAATGCTTAATTAAGTACTCGCAGTGTGATAGAGAGTGCTTCAGCGTGGGTAAGAATGCTCGTGTACCGTAAAAGGGTTAGAGATTGTAGCTTGGATACAGTTTACAGCGGCAGCCGATCCCTGGGTGTGACTGCTCGCGCCTCGGCTTGCTATTGCACATGGACGGGATGCAGGTTATGCGAATTCGGGTGGAAGCAGTATTTCTACAAACCTCCAGCTGTAGGAGTACCTCAGGCCTTCAAGTCAGCACAGGGAGTGTAGTGGGCTAAGTGCATTAAAAAGCTTTCTACCACACTGGTTATATGTAAATGAGAACTATGGAGGAACTAATTGGGTGATTCGCCTGCTTGGACACCTAATTACTGCAGCGTACTGATGATACAAGAAGATCCAGAATTTGGTACATGTGCGCCAAACGCTACATGCAACTGGCTGTGAGTTCGCGGAGAGCATGGAGGATGCATTGACGAGCACCCTAGCTGTTTTCTCTGGCGGGAGCGAGCAGGAGCGCGAAGAGGGGAACAAGGGAGTTTCTTCAAAACCTTTGATAAATTCCTATGCTGTTTGCTCTGAGTTTGAGCCAAGTATCTCCCTATCGACACCTCGAGTGGAGCGCTTCAAAAGTATTGGAGGGCACGCTAGCAGTTGGCAAGCGCCGCCTGCTAGCGTGCCTTTAAGTCGCTCCACTCGCGTTTTTAGTACGGAGAAAGCAACTAAAGCGGAGGGAAATACTAAACGAAAAGCTAAAGCCTTCAAAGGTCAGTGGCCGTCCCCGACGGGCCCTTGTTTTGTTCACCTTTCTCTGCTGCATCGTCTTTTTTGTCTGCCGCGCGCAGAGGATCCTGCGCTGGCGAATTCTCCTGCTTCTGCTCGTGATCCATAGAAAGTACATCTCTCAACTCGAAACTTCCACCGCTGGGTGAAGCTGAGCTCCGTGATGAAAGCATCTTGGGGGATCCCCCCACACTTTGGAAGGCTCTCTTTAAGGCGGAAAGGAAGGAAGGCGAATCGCTCGGGGAGGGGCCAGTGAGATCTGTGTCAAGACTGCGGGCATGCTCTGCATGGGCAGCAGATGCATCAGCGTCGTCATGAGCGCTCATTTTGCCCAGCGGCGGGGAGGAAAGTGAAGAATGGGAAGGAGTCCAATGCGCTTGAAGCCATCTGTTTAAAAGCCAGTGGGAACTCCCGGCAGGCGGAGGATGCAAAATCTCGGCTGAAGCCTCTCGGTCCGTCTGCTGCTGCTGTTTCTCTTTCTGTTGGTCGTTTTTCTCGACCTGATGTTGCTTGTCCTCTTCAGGCTGCTCCGCCTCCTCTGTCGGCAAGTCAGCAGCGATCCTTGTTATGACGTGCGCCAGCCTGTATCCACCAACGGCGATTTGCTTGCGTGCTTCCTCCTTCACGGCTTTCATGTACCTGTCGCTAGGAACATAGGGCAGCGAAGCGGCAGAGAAGGTTGCCCAGTCGAACTCTGAGTGCAACAGTGCAACACGCAGAAACGCGCAGAGAACAAAGTAGGAGGACGCATATAGGCGTTTCCTTCTCGGAAGCAACACACGATCCCGGCTACTCCCACGAGTTGAATGGTCGCGATTCGCCGGCAAAGTCGTGTTCTCTCGCTTGCCGTTCGCTCCCTACTAACATGCACTCTATTAGGTGGCTTCTCCGTAGCGCCAGACTGCGTGTGTCACAAGCAAGCCTTGCTAGGTGCATGACAATTATCTACAGTTTACGGCTGTGATTTGCACAGCACCTTGATATGCGACATTCTGCGCGAGTCGGGCGCTTTCTTCCGCAATCGCGGCAAAATTCGTGCCATCCAGCACTCCCGTAATCCGATCCATCAACACGCTTTTCGGATACTCAGCAATGATATCCAAGGCCTGCATGGATCGAACGCAGCGTTATGCGTGGCTGCATTATGTCAGCCTCCCGGGTGTGCTACGCGCGTCAATAAGTGCCCAGTAAATTCACGAATCCAGACAATGGCAACCACGACTCAGGTATACTTTCAAGCGCATCTCTGATGCACGCAGATGTGTCGGGATACCGGAAGGATTCATGAAGGGCCGTGTTGTTTGAGGGCACGGCAAGGAAAGCAACCAAAGGCGCAAAGGGACAAAAGCGCACAGCCCTCTGGGGTACAAAACGCCACACACCCAAATGCAGAGCAGAGGAGAGGAGCGACTCACCGCTTCCTTGATTGTTGACCAATCAATTTCAGCAAAGTGTTTCTTGAAGACTCCGCCTCCCGCGTCCCACAGTTGGTGGAGAGTAGTGGGGTGCTCTTCATGAGATACAATGATCTAAGAATTCAAAGAGGCACGAAAAGACTTTTCATGAGAGCAAAAGCCACGCCTTCGTGGCTGCTTTCGACGCCCTACGCTGGTTTCGCCCCATCAATCCTAGCTGACTCCTCTCACTGACTATCCGTGGGCGTGGTATGTGTCTGTCCACTGTCTCCTTCCTTGCGCACTTACCGCGTTTCCTCCATCGTCTCCGTCAGGAAAATCTCTCGCAAATAAAGTGACTGCATGCAACGGCTGATGCAGATCTCCAAAAATGTGCAGCAGCAGCCGTAGATGCAAATTCAGAGAAAACGGCGACCCTTTTCTGCATGCTGGCTCCGAAGAAGACGCAGAAGTGGCACAGGAAGACGGGGACAAAGAATACGGGCAGTCTTCCAGCAAACTCCTATAAACTGTTTCCAATGCCCACTCTGCTCCTGAAAGGTCATAGAAAAGCCACATTTTTTCACCGGAGGTGCAAACCCGACAACAGACACTACCATAGGTGGAATTTTTCATCGCACGCATGGACAGATTCGATCCAAGCTCATGAAACTCATCTATTTGTTTTGATCGGGAGGTGCAAACAATTCGCATGAAAACGGACAAAACGTGAGGAGTAGTGCTGTAGGGGTGCATGGCGAATGAACATACACGTGCGCATGTTGTATGCGCATGCTCCCTCAAATGTAGTGTACATCAAATCCTGGATAGTGCTCGATAACCACATACCTGTTTTGGGGAGAGGATAATGCTTGTAAATATCTTTGAGCTCAATGTTCTGAGGATTTAGAACGCGAGTGGTGTAATGCCAGGTCCTGAAGATCTGGGCAGCCGAACAAGCAACCAGAAACAAGTGCGTATTGATTCAAAAGAGAATGCCCGTGGCACCCAGTGATGGCAGCAAAATACCCTGGGCGAAGTCAATAATTTGTGATGTATGTGTGCGTGATTCATAGCGTCATTTGTTGTTCACTGTCTTATTGGCTGCATTTCTAGAGAAGCACCGCGATTCGCGAAGGTGAGGTACGATGTGAAACATCGGACCACGTTTGCTCAGGAGAATATGCAGGGTATCTTGAGAGTAGCAGGTCTTAGTGTTTTCATGTTCATAAACAGCACTGCGCCTTCGTTGGCTCGAAGGCGCATCCAATTTGACTAAGTGCCATTTTCCATTTCCTAAAGGGTGCGCGGTTCCGGGATTTCGCACTGTCAAGCATGGAACAACTTCAGTGTTGCTGCCACGCACGTGCCGCTGAAAAAGCGAAACAAACCGACCTGCACATTGTCGAGATATCTGAAGCCCTCGCAGTAAGAGCTTTCTTCTCTGCATTGGATGTGGTCCAACCAGATAGCGCCGTTTTCCATGTTCCCCGTTCCTGAAAGCAAGAAAATCCCAGAGAAACGAGCAGCAATACATGGCGGACGCACGTAGGTGAGGAGAGGGAAGGGTCGTGATCACGAGCAGCGGGTGCATTCAGAGGTGCTCCTCTACAGCCCCTTGTTGGGAGGGCAATTCTTCAAAGTGCTGCTTCCAGTGAGAGAAATCAGGAAGCAGCGTTTACTGCACTTTACCAGGGAAATCAGGATCCCACTTGGACAGTGTTTTCTCCACCTTCTCGACAATGGTAGAAGGCAACACAAGCTTGGCGATAGCGGCAATCAGCATGTGGCCCTAATGCACAAAAGATGACACCACGGCGCGAGAGTCTAGACTACCGGAAAATCTGTGACAGAGCCCCCTTGCTGCACAATGAGAAAACGTCTACGCTGATAAACTAGACAATAAACAGGAAATGCAAAGGAATGCAGCAAGAAGAAAGATGCAATGCATGCACCAAGGATGCAGCTGCGAATTGTCAAGTCAGAAGCAGGGCAGCAACGCGCACATCAGCACGGCATACGCAATGAGAACATATCGATACTTCAGACTGCAACAGGAGGCTACAGGAAAAAAGGTCATTCGAAATCGGGTTTATGACAATTTTGGGGGGAAGGAGAAGCCGAAAACGAACCTCATCAAGCCAGGCAGAGGAGGTGCGTATTTGCTGTGCAATAACCCCCATGAATAGAAGGCAGAGCACGAAAATTTTCTGTTTCCCAAAGAGCTCCATTTTAGTTATCCCTGCTGAGCTGTACTGCAAGTCCCTTTCTGCAAGCGGAATACTGCAAATCGGTCTGCCGAAGGTGGGCCGTCTGCTCCGTTGTTTTTTAAGCGGAATGAATTATGGAGAGCGGTGAAGTTGCTTTAATTTCCGTTCACCAAGCAGCAGTGAAGACAGTGGTGGAGAATTCGGTTCGTTCTGAATTCGCGGGGTCCCTTTTTTGCGTTTGCACAGTCTCCACTTCCGTATTCTGCACTACCATTTCCCTCTAAGCAATGTTTTTACACGTGGAGCCGAAGTAAGAGTGTAGAGAAAAGAGAACAGGCAGGAAGGAGCCTGCCGCGGTGCTTTTCCACGGCATCTACCCGGCGTTTTTCGAACTTAAACGTCGGCCAAACAGGCCAAGGCAAATACACATAAAGGCTGAAGGTGACCACGTTTGACAGTATTTACTGGCCTATAATTCTGGATTCTACTTGCTGCGAAGAATCATACCTCCCGCGGAAAGAGGAATGCCACTCGCCTGTGGTGGAACAGCAACAGTGCCGTCCGTGCACAAGCAGGAGCGAGAAAAGTGTGTTATGGATACCTCTTTGCTCAGAGAAGAAAAATAACTACGACAGGTGTAAATAAAAACGCAAACGACTGATATGGCGGGGAATAAGCTGCGGCAAACTGCAGAATGCAATTCGGCCACGCACACCAAGAGGGGACTGGGTGGGGGGGGCCATGGGAGTCAATTACCACCGAGGCGAAATAAGCTAAGCAGTGCTTCGAGGTGTCGTTAAAAAGAAATACAAGAGGTAGCTGCCAGGATAAAACTGCTCTACTCATAAGCTAGATTATTTTTTCATCGAAATTACGCGGAAATCCCGCTGTCCTTTAAGGCAACAAAATGCACGGTAACAGCCCCTAATCCCCACCTGGCCCGAAAGGACCATCGATCGCTTTTCGTTGTGATTTAAAGGGAGATCTGAAATTGTATTCCGAAACTTGTGCACAACTGAAGGTTTCGGTGCTCATTCGTCCTTTTTGGGGCGCTGTGCCTCGCATATTACCGCATGCTAATGCATTCAGACACAGCATTCGACGATTGTGACCCTGGAATTTTCGCATTGCCAGTACAAAGGCGTGCACCTCAATTAAATACCATAATTCATCGCGGATTATCGTTTTTTTATCGCCGTTTTTATAGTCCATCCTCTTTTGCTGATCGCTCGACTTAAGTACACGGTTCAAGTGGTTTGGGGGACAGAACGCAAAACCTTGCGTCCGGCACGCTTGCCCGCTGGAGCTGGGCGCTCTGGTATATCTGGTCACTTTCTACCACCTTAGGCATAGCTAACTAAGAACTCATGATCGATCGAGTGTTTGTTTCACCTGTGGTCATATCTCATTAATTGCAGAGCAATGCTATCCCGATACAGGATACGTTGTGTTCGTGTGGCCCAAAAGCTACATGCGACTACCTGGGAATGCTTTGAATCCTTAGAGGGTAGAATCAGCATCCTAACTCGCCCAGTTTACACGTGTGGAAACCCATACTGGTCGCAGGGAGGGCGAGGCGGAAGAATTTTAGGAAGACTTTCGGTAACCTACTTTGTTTGCATTGAGTTTGCAGGACAGCGCCTCCCTGCAGAGATCTTGAATCAAGCGATATAAGGAGCTTGAGCGCAACAGTACACTAGTCTATCCTGTGCTCCTCCGCATGCTTAATCTACACTGAGACACACTGAGAAGCCCCTCTCCCATCCGGGCCTAGAACCAGTCGTCCGGGGTCACCAACCACCCTATGGCGACAATAAATGCAAATAGAATGCATGCGAATGCATGCAGAAACCTAGGAAATAGCATGGATCTTGGATAAGCGCCGGGCAGCTACGCATGGTCAGCCTGGAAATTTGGTGCAGTGGGGTCGGCACGCTTGAGGAGATGCACCATACAGTGATTGCACGAAGAGATTTGTAGCCAGAGGGCTAGAAGGAATTGCGCTTTCCTCACGAGTATCTGCTTGTCCTTGTCCATCAATGGCTCTAAAAAATGAGGGTGCGACAAAACTATAAAGATTGCCTTCCCTAGAAGTTTCGAAGGTTTCCGGATTCCCCGCAGGCCCTGCGGCTCAGCCAAGTGACCCGTATGGAGGCAGGAGATGCACAGGAAGCCGTGAAAGTGCTGAATTCTATGACTGTTGAGCGCCGAGGATACACTAGTCAGAGCTTTTAATGGGGTAGGGAAGGTCAGCCTTAGTCAAGTGGTAGATAAAGGAACACAGCAGCTGCGACATTCGCTGGGCGCGAGAGCCTTTGCGGGTCTGTTTGTTTTACAGCCCTAGTTGCCTTGGACACCATTACTCCCGTCACTTGGTAATCATCCCCCCCAAGCATGCTCTGCCTGCTATAACTGTCTTCATCTATGGGAATTGTTCATAGAGTTGTTGCCGAATACTGCTGATTAGGTGTTTTCTACACTCAGCATTATGCATCTCGCCGGTATTTTGTCTGTACTGTTTTTCCTATGCCTCTTTTAGAATTTTCAAGCTGGTTCTGCTGCATGCACTGGCTGCATTTGCATGCAGACATTCCTGAATGAACCCTGGAGGCACTGTTGAGTTTTTGTGTATTTTGAATTCCCTCACGCTTTCTCCTGTTACCTCATAGCAAGAGGCTCACAACATTTCAGCGCTCGTAGGACAGCAAACGTTTGCACTGCCGCGGTCGTGTTGATTTGGTCTCTCGTTCGTTAGTGGCTAGTGTGCGCAAGTTTTTTTCATTTGGGTTCTCTTTGGCGGATGGCTCATGATGCTG
>NW_020312320.1:0-12622 GCF_002999335.1 Cyclospora cayetanensis | reverse complement strand
AATTACAGCTAGTTTCACACAGCATCTAGCGCAAGCGCACATAACATTGCCTTTCCACCTTTTGCGCGACTAGTACTCTGCAATAAATTTGGTGTATGAACGAACAGACATGTCAGCTAGTCATATTGAAACCGACTCCTAGCTACGTATAACTGGTGTGTTGACAGTGCCATAGCATAGCTTCGCCGGCTACATGTGACAGCGTCTGGGTGTTCAGAGGCTTCAGTTGCACGCGTCTCCTGAAACGTCTGGATTATATTCAGCCGTCTTATTTCACGATCAGTTATTACGCTCACTGAACCGTTGAGGCTATATGGTGTCAGAGTAAAAACGGGGTGATACCACAGATAATGTATTAAACAAAATAGATCTTTTGGCGTTTCTGTCATCAACAATCGCACAGGGTTCGGAATAACACCCTGAATCCTGGATCTTATACCGGGAATCGACCGGTTTATTATAGGTTTATCGACAGAAAAACAGAATCAGCACCAAAAGAAAACGCATTATTTACATCGAATTGCAACGTGGGAAAGCCTCTTTGCGCCCGGAGGAACTCCCCGTTTGCAGTCGAGGAGACTCTCGCGCCAAAGGCTGCAGTAAGCAGCCAGGAGGACTCCTCTGGCACAATGAGCACCATTGGGGACCCTCCTCAAAGGACTCTTAACTACGAGAGATTAGGGACCGCACACGAAGAAAACTGCATCAGCTATGACATGACAGTATGTTTGTACGAATGGCAGGCCCTCCTAAAAGTGGGTGCACAATACAAGTTTGGAGGTCTCGATGTGGGGCTACTAGTCCTAAAACTCTTCAGTATCTGCCCATCTTAGCAAACTCTCTTGGCTAGGATTTAGCGCTCACGGCTTACGGGTTAAGATATGACTCTTCAGACTAAGGGTTTGACTGGGTCATCAGCTGGCGGCGAGACTCTTGCTTCTGCACTCTGCTGCTGCATCTCTACTGTTGCACAAGCATCCGGTGTCTCGACAGTAGCAGCTGGACCCTGCTGTGTATCTGTTGCTTTATCAAGAGCAAAATCATGAAGATCCTCTACTTCGGGATGAGGCTCAGAGAACTGAAGGCCTGAGACGGGTGAGTTACCGCAGATGGGCCCCCCGCTGCTGTCTGTTGTGCTGCTGCTGCAGCTACTGCTGATGGGGTTCCTCACTTGGAGATCTTCCTTGATAAGCGCCTGCATCTCTTCCGCTCCCTTCTGCTGCTGCTGCACGTGCTGTTCTAGCTGTGGATGTTGCAGTTGTTGGTGAAGTTGCTGCTGCAGTTGCTGCTGCAGCTTCTGTTCTAGTTGCTGCTGTTCCTTCAGCTGTCTTTGCAGTTCCTGCTGTTGCTGTGACTGTTGCATCCAAACGTGGTTCGCACTTGTGCTTTTGCTATCATCATGCATGCTGCTGCTGCGGCTATTACTGCGGCTATTGCTCCTTTTATTGCTGGTGTTGGCAGGTGCTGCTGCATCTGAATAGAAGAAAGCCCTGAATGATTGTAGCGTCGTTCCCCCGGTGTTTTTCTCCTTGCCTACTTCTCTGCTTGCGACCTTGAGACTCCTCCCCGCGAAAGCGTCAACAAACTCACTAAAGAGGGCACGCTCTCCCGCCCCTGTTTCTAGTTCACTGCAAATGGTTGCACTGTGTGTTCGGGTCTCTCCCTTAGCCGTCTCTGCCCTTTCTTCTTCGGTGTGCTCATTCCCTGGGGGCGTTCCGTTGCTGGTGAGACGAGGAGTGCTCTCTGGAGGCTCTTTGAAAGACACCCTTGCAGTGTGGGTGACAGGAGAAGGGGATGAACGCGCACTGCGGAGGACAGAGGGAGGGCGCCGCGGAGTAGTAAATGTTGAAGCTGAGCTGAGCGATTCTCTGATGTCCCTTGAGTGATCTAAAGATGCAGTAGGCCCTCCACTCAGACCGATTACCTTTCTCTCGCCTGCAGATAGAGAGGAATATAGCATATCTTTTACTGTACTTGATCCTATAGACATAGGGTTCGGTAATGGTACGCAGAATGCCAACGTGCTTTAAAAAGGACGACAGAGTAGCCACTTACCACTTTCCAGAGGACCTAAATGCTGGATTTGATGTTGTTGGGCAACGTGATGCCCAAAGTTGACGCGACGCTTCTGCGAAAGGTCCATTAGCTGCTGCTGTCGTTGTTGCTGCTCCTGCTCCTGTGTGTCTTCCTGCTGCTGAAGGGGCACTCCAGCGCTGCTGTGTCTTCTCGTCGCAAGGCCCCTAAGGTGGGGTCCTTGAAGTGTGGGCCTGGTGAAGGCTGGGGGTGTGCTGGGGGTCCTGGCCGTAGGTGGGAAAAGGCCTTGCTGCTGTTGTTGCTGCTCTGGCTGTTGCTGTTGCAGATCCGCTGATGCGGTGCCCTGTGGACTCTGGGGCGCTTGTTGACTTCCACTAATTCCAAATTCATGGCTGCTTTTGGTGGCACTGAGCGCTGCTGCAGCAACTGCCGCGGTTGTTCCAGAGAGTTGCTGTTGCTGCACAGCTTGCTCTGGTGCAGCGGAAGCAATGGGTTCCTCGTCCCCCGTGTGTATGTGCAACAGTTGCGTATGGAGGCTCCCACGTTTACCGACACGGCCAGCAGTAAGGGGTGAACTCGGCTGCTGCAGCAGCTTCCTCGATGTGCGGGGCGTCGCTAGCCTGCTACTACTGACGGGAACTCCTACTGACAGCTGAGTGGGCCCTTCCCCTGGCCAACGAGACATGAAGGCCCCTCCTTTAATCTGCTCCAACGACCCCTTCAATCGGCTCTTTGCAGACAACGCAAGCAAAGACATGACAACACTTATAACTTGGGGAAAACGGGTACTATGGAGAAGCAACTGGTAAAAATGAGGGCGCAATGAATCGAGAAAAAACGAGAGGCATTGAAGAGGCACAAAGCATGTAACCCCTCTCTTCCTAGAAAGCCTCCCGGTCACCAGGAAAAGATTTCACTTTGTAGAAACCAATGGGTCAAATTCCTTAAAGAAGGTGCGTACTTGTTTGCTGGAGAGGGCATCGATTTGGTGCTGTACAGAGCAAGGCGCACACGGTCAACTTCAGCTAAACAGACCAGGAAAAGCTGTCCCAAAAGAGCTACTTTCAGCTGCCCATACGAATCCACAACAATGGTAGCCAAAGGAAAAGCCCGATTAGGAGCACCCTGTCTAGGCAGAATAAGGTAGGGACCCTTGAACGCACCTGCAAGGCTTCAATGGAACGACTGAGGTCGGCCATTCCTGCTGCCGCCTTTTCACTAGACTGTAAGGCTCGAAGCTTTGTACCCTGTACAGAAGATGCAGACACATATTTTTTCAGAGAGATAGAACATCGTGAGAAGCGAGCAATCCTATGCATATTAGTAGCTGTGAGTAAGCATTCACGTTGATATAATGTACTTTCCCACACACGTACGCGTATCTTCGCGGATACGCTCATGTGCCTCTATGCACATATATAGTGCGCAGCTATTTTTGCCTTATTGATTGCCTGTCTCTGTCCACCGATCGACTGCAGCAAGTCTAGTCCCACTTAAGCAGCACAGCCGCACCCCTGGTTGCATCAGTAGCCACATAAGCTACAGCGGCACAGCAGAAACCCTTTGTTCAGTGGCAGCAGCCCATAATATCATACTCATAATAGCGACCGCACTACCAATGCTTACCTTGATGTAATCCACTTCGGTCCTGAGCCGCTGCACCTCGCCGCGAATCTCTGCAAATTCTTGTACTTCTTTAGTTCGTGCTTGGCTCTGAACAAAGACGGTAAGCGACAGAAGTCGATTTAAAGGGTTCAGAAAGCAAGCAAGACAGGGATGAGGCAGGAAGGCCTCATCCATCGTTTGTGCATATAAACACGCAATTTCCCCTGGTGAATGCCAATATCGCAAAACACACACCAGAAGGCCCTGATCGACGAACCTCGCAGAGATAAGGAGGACATGAAAGCGTCATTTATGCCCATACTGTTACCTGTCTAACGTCGAGTCGTTTTGAAAGGACCGTCAAATCCGCTCGCAGCTGCTGAAACTCGGGGGCCCGTGTGAGATCTGGCCCTCTGCTCTGCAGTCAGACGCGTACGCAAGGTGCAGAGCGGCAAAAGCCAAACGAAACTCCCCTTTCTGCTCTAGAGAAGGTCTAGCACGGAGCATACGCTAGTGCAAAGCAGTGTACGAACGAAAGCAATGCCAGAAAGGGGATCAGCAACTGACGAAAGGAGACGGACGAGGAGGGGGCAGGGAACAAGGTACAATCAAGAGGGTGCATCCACGCGCAAACAGCGAAGGACGAGCAGAGAGCGGGGGGTGAGAGTGGCAAACAACAAAAAAGGAGATAGTTTTAGCAAGAAATGACCCATTTTTAGCGAGGCAGTGGCTTGCCATCGCTGAGTTGACGCAGCCATGAGCAGCGACACATGCTTACAAGAGAAACACAGATTCCCATAGGAAAGGGAGAATGAAGGCAATGTGCTCTACAACGTACTGAGAAGTGGTGTACTGCTGTTTTGATCATCCCAACCTCAGAGCGAAGCCGGTCCAATTCTCTGCCCTTCAGATTTTGCTGCTCCTCGACCGTGGATAGCTAGAGAGTACAAGCAGGCAAACCCGCAGCGCTTAAAGCCGTCTCATTAAGGTCTAAACCAAGGCGTTGGTGATATATCCCGGACTGCATAGATCTCACCGAGTGCTTATTTTACGCAGAAGTATGCGGGCATCAGCCATGCCTGTTAGTTGTGGGTTTCGTGCTTGGCATTGAGCATTCAGGGTTTTAGTGCATTCATACAGATCTTCCAAGGGCTGCAACTTTGGCAGCTTGTTGCTCGGCGTCCCTTCTTAGGGTCGTCACGTCTTGAGAGAAAGCAACAGCCTCGGGGAGGGCCTCCCGCAGCTGTAGCAGTGCCACGTTGCTCTGGCGGCAGCTCTTCTTTAGGGCAGACAGATCCGCACGCAACGCCTCTAGGGCTTCCTAAGCAGGCGACAGCAGAGAGCAAATAGATACGGCACATCGAGCAAAATCTGGAGGACGCATACAGGTGCCATGTGCAAATTGTTGCTTGGGGTGGACAAAGCACAGTGCGCAACTCATGAGTGCGTTCTTGCTACCGTTTTTGATGTAAGGTACACCGGAGAGTATCCCTTAGATTCCTCAAGAAGTCAGCGGGAGTGTCACCATAATCTAGTGCAGATCTGTATTTGGCCTCTGCCTTTGCCTTTACTGGTGTATTTGTTCCAGTTACCTCGGCTTCCCCTTGCTGTTCCTTTGCCCTTTCTTCCTGATTCATTCTTCGTTTTTGGTCCAACATAATCTCGTGACGCATTCCCTCAATAGACCTCTCCGTGCCCTCCCTTAGCAGCTGCAGTGCGGCCTCTGTTGCCTTGAGGCTTGCGCCGTGTACAGGCAAGAGCTGCCTCAATACTTGCATATCGCTGTCCAGCGACGACAGCTGAGCAGCCTGGCTGGCTAGGGAAGTGCGCAGCTCGACAATTTCTGAATCACGACAGCAAAAAAAATGTGGGCGAACACCTGAAATTGCCACATTGTCTTGAATGTGCCGAGCAATGGCAGGTTGGAGGGGTGGCTGTTGTTGGATGCACGGCAATCCGCGTGTTTGTGTCTGACTGAGAGTCTGCTAGTGTGCGCCTTTGCTCCTAATTGCATAGTCTGTACCGCTCATATTGACACAGCTCACCTTCAGCTTTAAGCCGCTTTAGCTCCTCACCGAAGTTGGTGATTTGCACTTGCCATTTTTGATTTAACTCGTTGCAACGCCGGAGATATTCGCTCAGATGCTTCTCTACGGCGGCCCTCACTAGGCCCTCCGCGTCCGGCTTTTCCACCTCGGAAATTCGGTCCCTCAAATCTGAAGACAACATATAAGACCTAGCACTTTCTCTGCCAGTGGAAGTTGGGTTGGAAGTGGACACGCCTCGCCGGCGTAGATCTGATGGTGCATGCTAGCCCGCATCCTGCTGGGGAAAACGTGCCTTCCACATCCTTGATGAGTGAGTCTAGCTCGGAAACAATGGCTTGAAGACGTAGTGAGCAGCATGGCTGCTGCGGGCGACCTCCGTAGCAGAGGTCAATCCAGCCAAAGTCGTTCATCGCCATACTTGTTGCAAGAGCCACAAAAACCCGAAATCTGGCGCCCTGCCATATATGGAAGCATGAACTCTCCTGTAGGAAAGCACGCAAAAAAGAACTATCCAGCTCGTGGAACACTTTGTTCGGCGTCAGCAGGAGGATAAGTTGCCGGTAGTAGCAGCAGAAGTACCACCTTCACTAGCAAATAGCCAAGCGACGAAGTTATGGTGTGGAAGAGGCATCGGTCTACAAAACGGCGCAGGCTGGATACCGACAGGTAATAATTGCCTCTAGGGAGCCCTCACGTGTTTCAATATATGGGTCTGTGCAATGAGCGCGAGAGTTAATTACACACACAGCGCCGGTTCGCGCCGTCGACGCAGTAGGAGAAGCAGGCTTCACAAAGAGTCCAGAAGTAAGCAAGCCGCATCCAGCTGCCACAACAGAAGATGCTTGATGAAGGATAAGGCACAGACAAGAGAGATATACGCAGATGCCTATGGTTTGCGTTCGCGTACACCCAAAGCTGAGCACTGAAGCCCAGCTAAAGGCGCCGCGCGACAATCTACCGGCTTGTTCCGGCGATTCGCTTGAACTTGCTATAGAGAGTTCCACAGATATAAATAAAAACCTTTTGAGATGACTACTTTTCTATGAATGAGTCTTTTCCTGAGAATATGGGGAGGCCGCTCCCCGGAGTCGATGGACACAGGTCGCCGATGCCCCCAGACCAGAAAAGCCGATCTCAGAAGGGAATGTCTCAGCCTTTTGGTCATTCAAATAAGCTCAAAGCAAATAAACTACTATAAAAGAGCGTACAGAGCTTAATGAAGAACGAAACATGCACAACAATGACGCGTTTATCGCTGGGTCTCGAGGAGCAGGGTGCGCCCAGTTGCGTCGGGCGCTGTCAGGAGACGTGCCTCCATTAGAACAGGATTCAAGAAAGAGGCTGCTTCCCCACAATGTCCCCTTACATGAGCCAAGAAACGAACCTGTAGATCAAAGTGAACCCTAGTTTCTGCGTGTTTGCTCTTAATGCTCTCGAAAATCCAAAGCAACACCAAGCCCGCCTCGCCGTGCAGCACCGGTGGTCTGGGTTGAGATTTAGAATGGTACTGGAGTGTTAGACGGTACAAAAATTCAACCTTATTCATTAGCAGATGATCGTTTCCTTAGCGTACGACAGACACTGGGTTCCAGAGCGTGTACTTACACCTAAAAGTCTAACCACCCTTTAGAATAATGCATTGCTCCAACAAAATCTTCGAGCTTATGCCTGGCGGCGCTAACTTTGCTTCACTTCGACAGAGGAACTCCCTTCACGTCACGGAGTCATAGACCTCCTTCGTCCAGATTTCGCCCTAAGCGGTGCCGGTTCCCACCAACCAATTGCCCTGGAGGAAAAGCGGTACGCCTCTGAGATGCAAACTCTTGATGGGCGCGTTTGCCCCTGCATCCTTTCCGTGAAGGACATGCACAGACGTCCAGAGCTGCACAGATTGCAGCCCAGCTCTGCACACTTTAAGAGCTCCAGGCACGCCAAGAAGGCTAGGCATCAGCCACCGCATTTCGACTAGGGGACAAGCGGTATACCATAGTATCGCAATCCTTGATTTTCAGTAGCCGGTTTTTGTTCTATGAAGAAGTGAGCAGCTGCAGCCTAGACTCCTGTTGCGAGGCCTAAACTGTCCGCCCTACTAACGCTTCTAGTGCTTTTGACTGTAACTTTGTCCCCGTAGTATTTGGGGGTGAAAACCTCGAGAGAATATACAGCCAAAAAAATAGGTGACCCTCAAAAGAAGCCTGGGGGGATTCTTTATCCCCCCCAAAACAGTCAGCCTGTAAGGAAGGCCGCCCGACGAGCTAGAGGTACATCATGATATCAAGGAGATTCCACTAGATATGGCGTCCTTTCCGAAGAGCTTCAGACGAAGTGTGTGGGCCTCCTATTCGGAGTTCAGTGGCGTGCTGACGGCGCAACTTCCCCCCGCTTAGCCCCCCTAAAATGCCTTTACAACCTCTATTTTATGGTTTAGAGTGCCCGTTGCGCGTTCTCGGGGAGAGCGAGATGTTTAGTTTGTCTGATGCCAGGTCCATGAGGTCCGCAAAGAGGGGCTCTTCCTGGGTGCTCCGTGGACTCGGAAAAGCGTGTGGGGGTCTCTCGGAATTACTTTGATGATACGCTCCCCCAAATCGGTTTGTGCTGCTGCTCCTACTACCGTGTAATCGCTCCGACGAAGGCAGCTTGCCGCCATGAATCCCCTGATCCTGTCTGCCCTGAGGAGGAAGGGGTTTGGGAGGAGGCAGTTGGGGCTGCATCACGTGAGGCTCTTCAGAAGGCCCTGCCGGAGTAGGGAAGTCTGGTGTGGCTGGCTGCTCTGACCAGAAGGCGCCGTCAAGCTGCGCAAGCTCAGTATCATCAGAAGTGGGAACCCCAGATGCAGAGATAGGGGCTCCCAATGAGGTGCCTCCTGTATCTGTTGCTGAGGCCGCGCCGCCGGTGGAAGGAGGACTCGCTGAGGAGCCTACGAGGTCTGAAACAAACAGCAGCACATCGTCTCATCATGGCTACGTAGTGAGTCCTGCTCAGCAGCTCCATGAGCAGCGTGCAGGAAAAACGAAGTCTTTTTCTTAGGCTTACCCAGCAGGTCTACATCTTCGGGGAGCTGAGAGGAAGAGGTTGGAGGAGATACCCAAATAGGCTGGCACGTAGAGGAAGAGGAATGCGGCTGCTGGTGATTGGGCTGCTGCTGTCGCTGCAACGAGTTTGAATGAGCAGCTATTCGCTGGCTAGTGAGTGCAAATGGAACTCTAGGATTCTGCTGATTCGGCTGCACCTGCTGTGCAGCGGCCACAGCTGCAGCAGCGGCAGGAACAGCGCCCAAAGAAGATTGCGAAAATGTGTGCTGCTGGGGCCTCAAAAAGGCGCCTGCTACGCAGTCAAAAAAGCACTCACGCAGCCTACGCGATCATCTCTTTGCATCAAATGACAAACTCTCGATCATAGCGCATATGGACAAGCCAATATAAGGCAGCACGCCAAAGAGCCTAGGAATGCTAAATCTCCCACTCTTACGTCGGTAGAAGAGCTGGAAGGGGAGTCCATTGATGGTAAGCGCGAAGGCCTGGGCACGGGGATCGTATATAAGGGAGAGAAGGTGGCCCTGGCAAGGCCAAGAATACTCGAAGCCACTAGAACGCAGCCTAAAAGAAGCACAGAGAGAAGCCGAAAAGAAGGCAGTGAGGAGGAACTGCAACGGGAATGAAGACAGGCATATAGAGGTCTTTCAATGGAGGAGAACGCCGCAGCAAAGACCCACGGAACTGAGAAAAATCCCGTGTCGCCCATCATTTTTTTACATAGTGCCTCTATTCGTTGCACCATGTTATTTGGGGCTTGGATGGATGGCATAACTGAAAGACTATGGGCTGGACACGATCGGGTCCTCCTCGGCTTACTGTTGCTGCATGTGGATGAGCCTAGCGTCCATATACAGTTTCTTCCTCCCAGATATCTTCGAATTGAAGAATTCTACTCGATGGTCAGAGTTCGCGATGCGGAAATGCTGTACGTGCAAAGGCCAAAAAGCGTTGACCCACCAAACCGTGTGCAGCCCTTACAAATATCTTTGTAGGGTCCCTCGTGCATAGGCAAAAGGGCGCTCGAGTGTGGATCCTAAAAAGCCTCTAAAAGACATAGCTATAAGGGCTCAATTATGCTCGGTTGCTCTGGTTCCGCGTCGGGTTGTACGCAAGCAGTGTCGCGCTGAAAGGTCACACTGGTGAGCATGGCGGTTCGGCATCTGATAGAGGGTCTTAAGGGTTAGAGTGTGCCGTCTGGGGATCTAAACAGCGTCTAGTTTCGTTACCCATTGGTATTTAACCTTGCTCGATTCGATGGTTTGGCCCACGTAATCAACGGAAGCCCCCAAGGCCTCAACCTCATCGTCATCCCTGATCACTTCTCCCTCCATTGTTTCTTCAAGGTGCGAATAATTGTGCTTACGAGAAGCCCAGAGGCAGCGCATGAAAAGGCCTCGCCAGCGAGGGCCTGGGGCAGATGCCGTCGAACCTTGCGAGGAAAGGGGCGAAGCCGCTCTCCGCTGGAGGCTGGTGGCGAGCGAGAAGAGACGGACGAACTGGTAACTCCCCTGATTCTAAATATGCCTATTGCCCTATCTGATGCAGAGCCCTTAAACCACTGATCCGAAGCGCCGAACCTCAGCAGCGACAACTCTGAGAGTAGCTGCAAGCTGCAGCCTGCACGGGCTAGTGGGTTGTGCACTCTGGGCTTCACCACCTGAAGGGCTGCACTTGAAGCTTCCAGGCAGACAAATATGAATCCAAGCTTTATTGTTGCATATAAAGAGAGCCAGAAGGCAGACAAGGTAGGCCAGGAACACTGCTCAAATTCTCCCAAACCCGCAGGAAATTGAAGTAAGCAATTAGTCACCTCACTTGTGGTTCAGGGCCCCACAAAAGGGCAGCTCCATACAAATATAGAAAACCAGCGAATTCATGATGCAGTGAAGAATCTTTCCACGTCAATCCCACTGACACGAAATCCAGTAACTGGTGCCTGGGGCCCCCTTCCGGGCTACCGGGGCCCTCTGGCCCACTAGGGGGCCTCTGATTTTAGCCCGTGGCAGCAAGGCACCATAAAGCGAAAGGCCCATACTTATTAAGATGTTTTTGTAGATCTACCACGCAGATAGGGTTGGAACAAATCTGCATTTGGGTTACATGACTCACAAGCTTTAAGCTATGCCACTGAATACTGGTTTCAACTGGGCGAGTCGGTGCGCAAAGTCTGGATCTGTACACCTGCCTTCCCTGTCAACCAGAGTCAAATGTATCTAACTGACCACAGGATACGTCCCAATGCTAAATCTATCTGCAGATACTCTGGCTTACCCTGTTAAAAGCACGCCATGAATACTTCAGTCTTCATGTATTATAATGACTGTTGCACGCTAATCTACATCTGAAACTCTTTCCATCATAATAGCTATCGTTTACTAGAAATATAAAATGGTTTAACTGCTAAGGTTGTCCGTATGTCATATTTACTGCACAGTGGTGTTCGCTCAACACAAGTTGATGCAATGCCTTGTGCGTGTGCTCTAGATGCTATCGCCAACTAGCTGTGAATGTTTGAAGTGCTTAGAGTGTAAAGCTGCACACACTGTAGCTGCCCATCTCCTTTATTCTCGGAAGGTTGAGGGGTGGGGCGAGGGAGAGGCGGAAGCTTTTCTGAAAAACACTTTTTAAACTAAAGATTGAATGCAAGCTTAAATAAAGCTCATTGACTCTCCACGGTGACCATTCGTAGAGTGCACAAATCGATTGCGCCGCATGCTTTGATTCAGCTCTTCCTTGCTCATCTATTCGTTGTGGATGTAGTCGCATGTCAGCTTCTCTCCAACTCGGTCGTGTTTTCTATTAAATCATTTCCTAATCCAATAGGCTGATTTTCCTTGACATAGAGCTGGTATAAGCTATCTTAAAAAATAAAAGCAGGCGGCTACAACGACTGTTCGGGAGGCAGAGACCGGCATGTAAGCCGTCTCGAGCGCAATAGCTCCTCAGCTGGTGCATAGGCATTGCTTGTCAGTCAGCAAAGCATTTATAGATGTGTCGCCGAGGTCCCGGCAACTAGAATGTGTCACAGCACATACTTTTAAGCAGTTACAGATTACCTCGGGCGGTTGAAGATATACCCTTGCTTTGTATCCCCCAGATGAAAAGAAACAAGTGCTCCCTGTAGCACGTTTACTAGAGGAAGAAACACTGCGGTGGTGGCTCTATCCATGTACAGTGACGCATCTGCCTGCAAGAATTAGTGCAGTTAAAGCCTTCATACAGCTTCTGGAGATCTGATTCATACCAGGGTCAGTTGGGGGTCGAGGCTCGGAAGAACAGAGAGGGCATACTCAGGGGCATCTATAAATGGATGGGAGCATCAATAACTTGAAACCTCGGACTTCAAAAGCCACAGAGTGGGCGAACGCTTTATTTACCAATGGTATATCTCAAGTCTACTGGAGGTTTGGTTTCTGGTAGTCTTAGGGTGGGCAGAGACTCGGCAAGTGAACATGCGATCAGTGAGGCTTCCGCAAATAATGGAATGCTTAAGGATACAAGATAGAATAAGCACCGCACCTGCGGTTTCGGATTGAAAGAAAGAACCAAAGCAGGATTTTGTAGCCTGTGGATGTTGGGGTTTAACCAGCCGCAGCATACAGTCGAACGCAAATGGAAACAAAGCCTGAGGAAAAACGCATGCAAAAGGCCAAATAGCGTGCACAACGAGACTGAGCCCAGCAAAAGCAGGAAGCTTGGAGAACAAGAAAGACTTATTGAAAACGGAAAGCCTCCCATGCATGCTGCGTCATAGTAAAGAAGGCTACACCGAATAGACTCGCAGCTGAGGACTGATTGCGGGTCAACTCTGCGTTAATACAACTTCGCATCAATAGTTTAAAATTGTCAGCGCTACTGGGCACTGAGTATACAGTGGGTCTACTATTCGAAGAGACTACG
>NW_020312319.1:0-12628 GCF_002999335.1 Cyclospora cayetanensis | reverse complement strand
ATTGTTATTTGTAATGTGTTCTCTACACTTATTTTTGTGCGCAGGCACTCTATGGTATGTTGTCCTACAATTGAGCTTATGCCCCTTTTGGGGCTTTGAAATAGACAATGCTTATGCACCAACTGTATTTGCATACCCAGAGTGCTCTATGAGGCGCGCTACTACTGCTAAGCTATTTTGTGTTTTTATTCTCTTTTTGCCGTTAGTTGTCTCGCAGCGCGAGACTCGCAGATTCAATGCTCCAGGGGAAAACGAGGCCTCGCGCCGCCGTACTTGTGTGGAATCGTTCCCTCGTCCAGTTTTAGTTATCGTGTTGTTGTGTTCATATTTTCCCTTCTATTCGTATTTTGGATAGTATGGTCACTTCGCTTTCATCGTACGCAGTGTTTCTACGTTTCGGCTCTCTTGGAAAGTGGCGTTTGGAAGGGAGTTTTCCTGCTTCTTTGCATGCAGCTTGTCTCACCAGACAAGCACGGAACACTAGGGCGCGTGTTGTGAAATGCAGCGGACGATGTATTGACTAGGCTACACTGACCCCCTTTTACCCACTTGTATTCACTAAGCTCTCGAAAGACTTGACTAGTTGGTTCGTCTGTTCTTGATATTTGTTTTGTTGCACACCACAGTGAGCTTGATACAATCAAGCGCGAAGTTGTTTACACCGGCGCTAAGTGCTATGTGCAACCAGCTGTGGATGAGCGGATTGCCAAGAGGGTGCAGCGAAGCGCATTATGGCTGTCCCTCTTCCTTCTTTTCGGGAGCTTAAAGGGTGCTGGGGAAGAGAATTATCGAGTTCTTCTCGATAAGAAATCGATAATTTTTCACATAGTTTGCACTAACATAGATTTTAGTGTCTGTAGGACGGAGAACTTGGAGGAAGCGTTGCACCTGTAAACTCAAGGCTGTTACACCCTATGTCATGAAAGGTTTCTCTAATCCCCACAGGTGTTCAGCAGCAAGTGACACTTATAGCCTTGACCCCTCTTCTGGAAAGATATCTAAAAAACCCCTGCTGCAGCACTCATACTTATTGAATCATAAAGGCACCAAGTTTCGATTTTCCTGAAGGCGCAGCATCTACAGGGTATATAGCAAAGTATTTTTTGGGTGGATTCCTCGTTCTGCAGTTTTTCGTGTTGCATCCCTTCCTCCTACCTTTAGAGAGTTCTCTGCAAACATCCCAAAGTAGCAAATGTATCTACAGGGCGCTTACTTGCCTAGCTGATGAGCTACAACAACTTCTTATAGAGGAGCGTATGCTGAAGAGGGTAGCGAGACTCCTTTCCCCACGTTTTTTAGTCTTAGGTGTGCAGAGCCATTAGCAGCATGTTTGTTACAATGTAGTCTGCGAGCGCGCGGCATGGGCTTGCTCTGACTGTAGCCCTTCTTCTCACGTTACATTCCTGATGTTCTATGGTGTAGAGTTCGTGCTAATAAGGAAGAGTGGCAGCGGTTTTGGTGTATGGACGTTTGAATACGCAGCTCCTGCGTCCGACCGGTAGGCTAACTCACGGTCGACGCACGACTGCGTTGGATTAACCTCTGTAAGACACGGCAAAGTACAGTGTTTTGATTGTTCATGAGTTATTTCGTGGCTTTCGCCCGATCTGTTGCCTGCTCGATGACCAGCCACGCCGAGCAGTTGTACTGGCAGCTGGGGGCGCGTGGACTGAGCTCCTTTGGTCGCTGTTCGCTGAGCTCTGTTTCTCAATAAAACAAAATCATCAAACAGCGTTTCCTGGAAAAAAGCTTTTGTGTAACATGCTGCGAGATCGGCCCTCAGACCATTGAATTTTCCAGACACTTCACGGGGTCCGCGCGACTTTTCATAGGTCGTTGCTTCCTACGGTGTCTGCCGATGCGCACGTAAAAAGAAACGCCGATACTGCTGCCCCTGTGCTTTTCCCTCAAATTCCAAATGTTGTGTTGAGGCAAAGTCGGTGATGTGTGGTGCAGAACGCAGAGATAGGTTTGCCTCTAACCTGATTGCGAATACCCGAAAGGCTGCATCTCCAAGATGAGCTCCCTGAGAGATGCATTCAAAGAGGGTATGAATTCTACTGGTATTTCCGCGTTATTTGGGCTTCTTTGACTGAGAAAGGGCTTTTGAGCCCTGTACTTGTTGGTTCTAGCAGCAAGCAGGCTTGTCGTGATTCAACGAGCGGGGTTTAGAGGGCGACGCGAGCAGTGTTGAGGCGTGCTGTGGCGCAGGGGAAATTCCCCAAGAGCTGTGTACACATTGCGTGAAAAACAACGAAGGACTGACGGGCGAATGGACTATTATTGCAGACCATCGGTGAGGCGCGTTCAGACCATTGGTCCGAAGCTTCGAAACTCCAGAGCCGTCAAACCCTTTAGCTGAAGCTGCACTCCCTTCGGCTTCAAAGCTTGCTCGTTAGCCTGTGTTAGTGTGACACTGCATCGCTGAATTTGGCCTTTTTCCCCGCTTCCCCCTGTGTACCCGCGTGACCCCCCGAAAAATGCCGCTCTCTCCGTGAGATCCAAACCTCGTAGCAGGCGAATTCTTGGGGAAGAACCGAGGCTGCGACATGCACAGCCAGACGCCTGGCAGGGAGTGCTGACTCGTGCGTGTGTGTGAGGAGAGCTCTCTTGTGGGCCTGCCAGATTTCTTGCAAGCCAGTCAGTTTGTGCTTTGAAGTGGCTGTGTGTGTGTGTGTGGCTGCGTGTGTGTGTGTGTGTGTCTCTAACGGAACGGCTTCTGTACTACCCTTACACACACTTCGTGCCGCGCTTCTCTGCATGCACTTCTTCTGCGTTCTGTCTGCCTCCTCCTCAGTTCTGACGGACTGCGCGAAATCACAGAGTTCTTTGGGTTGGACCCCCGAGACAGAACGGCATGGGAATTTTCCCTGCACCTGAACGCTCCTCGCCTTCGTTTAGACTATATCAAGAAGGGGGGACGTAGCACTCAAAAGTCTGCGTCCAATGTTGGTAGTAGCGAAGGAGGCGGGCCCCTTTTAAAGGTCACTTGCCATGGAGCTCTTCATGCGGACTGCCCCAGAGCAATTCTCTTTGACGGCATCGAGAAAAAAGGGTATCCTGTGCGTTTAAATTTTCCCGTCGTCATCCTTGTGGCCGTATTCTGAGAGGCTGGAGTCTGCACGGCTCAACGGACGCTGGAAGCTAACACCTCTTCAGTCCCCTTCCCGCAAAAAGGGGTCCCCTCCATGAGCCATGCACAGCCTTTGCTGTCTCCTCCGTGAATTCCGTGCAGATGGAAGAACTAGTGCCTCATGCCCCTCTGCGTCACATGGCGTCTGGCTGCGAAGACGGAACCTTCCTGGCTGCAGAGATCGACGGCATTCTCTTTGTTAAATACGAAATGCGAAGGGGTCTGTGATATTCATCCCTAGGCCCAGCAGCAGTGAAAATAGCAGGGGGCGGAAGACACATCGCCTTGCGTGGCGAGAGGGGGAGGGGGTGGGGTGGCATGCGTAGATGCGTAGTGTGCAAAAATGTGTATGTCTGGATGCGGGAAGCACCTGCCTTCGACATTCGGCAAATACACGAGGCAGCGAACGTTTTAGGGGAAGGCGTAGTTGGAAGCTTCTGAGGTCGAGTGGTGTGGATGCAGCGGACGGGCTGTCTGTCACGTTTTCTTCGGTGTTTCTAAGCCGAAATGCCGTGTGTCTAGGGGGAAGGAGGAGGTTTGTCGGCTGGCGCCTCCCCAGTGCATTGCGGGGATGAAACTCTGCTGCTCGAAGCTCCTAAGAAGGCTTGTGCGGTTGGCTGCCTTGCGATCAGGAACGTTCTACATCACGCGCATCTTGTTGGACAGAGATCCCTCTAGCAAAGAGAGGGGGCCTATCACGCTGGCTCAGGTAGGCGAGGCTTTCTTTCGTCTAGGCGCATTAGATTCGTTGGAGTGCCGCAAGCGCGAGCTGCAAGAGCAGCAGCAGTTTGTGCCGACGAGGGCGCCTAGGAGGCGATTGTGAGCAACTGCGCTGCTTGTTCGCGGTGTATATGTGCAGTACTGTGTGATCACGAAGGATGGGGAGAAGCACGTGGCTCATCGGTACCACAAGCGCGTCGAGGGCTAACCACCTCTTCTTCCTATCCAGATCCGTCTTCTCTCTGCCTCTTACAGACGAGGTCACACCCCTCGAGGCTACACAGACAGATACCAGAAAGAGAGAGAGAGTAGAGAGAGCAAATTGTGAGAGAGAGAGAGAGAAAGAGAAGGGTCTGGTGCAGGCAGGGGAGCGCCTCAAGTGCGGCGTGAAGCACACACACTAAATGCCTTTCTGCTCCGCGCATGTCTGCATGCAAAGGGAGGCGAATGGGCAGCTCTGCGACACACCGAGACACCCCTATCAGGATCCAAAATCCCTGTTATCCCTGCCTTTTTGAAAGGTGCCTTGGTAGGTCAACTCGTCGCGAGGCGGCAAGACGCGTGTTCTTCCGCATCCGCTGGCCTTTTGAGCGGCTTGCCGTTTCGCAATGTTTTAACATGCCCCCGTGTGCAGTGCCTACCCTTAAAGCCACTCTGTGCTATGCAAGAAGAGACAGCTTCGCGTATCAGCCTAGCTAGTTCGCCGCTTTGCACGCTACTGCTCCCTATCTATGGATCTACCACAGAGGAGGACAGACACACTCACACATATACATACATACACCCCAAATATACTGAAAAACAGAGGAGGTTCAAACCCAAAGCTCAATACTTCCACTATTATTGCAAACAGCTGCAGTCAGGTCAGCAAGGCGGCGAGGTTTCCTCTAACTGCAAAACACTCTGCGTCACCCTTTAGGGGGTCCCGTGGATATCCTCAGCGTACAGCCACAGTACGTAGATGTCGATAGCGAGAAGTGCATATGTATGTTTACATGCACTGTGTATATATGTGTGCACGGAATTGCATGCATAGGGATCCAGAGAGAGAAGGAGTGCCTTAAACATCGTTCATGAACGTACGTCCATGAACGCAGCAGGATTGCTCCACAATGAGGCCTCTGTTTCCGTACAGACGTCACAGCATGTATATACGTACATCAATAGATCTACGCGTTGGCGCTAGCACTGATGCATGCATATAGCCGTGTACATACATACACATGCAGATATACAGTGTGTGAGGGACAGGCACGAGAGTGTAGAAAGGCGGGGAGACCTGCTAGAGGTAGATTTGGGGGGATATAGAGGGAGGGAGGGGTAAGGGGGCATCGCACAAATATACTGCTTGCTGTGCCTAAGTAATAATAAGGGATTCCTGGAGTCTGCGGCCACTGATGGCTACCCCAATAGGCATTACGTAATAATACAGAGGCGTGCAAAGCCCCAAGTTCTATATATATATATATGTATATATATATAGAAACGTGAACAGACACGGAACCGCGGCGTGGGGCATACATGTGTATACATACGTATGCATGTACATATACATGTACAGGTATATATATAGACAGTGTATGCATGCGGTTAGTGGGTTACAAAAGATCTAGGTCAGGCTCTGTAGGTCCCCTTCCAGATACATAACCGCGCATGCATGCACAGCACGGCTCATCTTGCTGAGCCCCCAATCAACCCAGTGCCTTGAAAGAGCAGGAACTGCAGGCTGAGGTGCGCAGGCACTGCAGCCACACATGCGATCGGGGATCGAAGAAATGAGGCTTTGTTTTTTAGGGGGCCCCCAGGGGCCCCTCCAAATGAGGGAGGCCCCAGGCTCTCTCGCGCGTCTCACCGCACCCTCTGTACAGACGAGGGCATCATCGCGGCGAGCTGAGACTGGACCGCATTCCCTCTGCTTTGCTGCTGGTGCTTCTGCTGCGTATGCATCCAGTGCTGCTGCTGTTGTTGCTGCTGCTGCTCTTGCTGCTGCGGATGGCTGTCTAGTGGCTCCGTAAGAACACGAAGGACGCCTTCCACGATTTGATCGCCGTCTGTCAGTGTCGGCTCCGGGAACCCCTGAAAGGGGCCGCTGCGTATTTCGTTCACCTATTGAATTCCACAATATACCCCACACAAAGAGACAGATATCTACATACGTATATATATATATATATATATATATATATATATATATATATATATATATATATAGCTATAGTTCACCTATTGAATTGCACAATATACCCCACACAAAGAGACAGATATCTACATAATATATATATATATATACATCCATAGTTCACCTATTGAATTGCACAATATACCCCACACAAAGAGAGATGTCTACACACGTATCTATATATATACATCTATACTTCACCTATTGAATTGCACAATATACCCCACACAAAGAGACAGATATCCACACATGTATCTATATATATACATCTATAGTTCACCTATTGAATTGCAGAATATACCCCACACAAAGAGACAGATATCTACACACCTATCTATATATACATCTATAGTTCACCTATTGAATTGCACAATATACCCCACACAAAGAGACAGATATCTACACACCTATCTATATATACATCTACAGTTCACCTATTGAAGTGTACAATAGACCCCACACAAAGAGACAGATATCTACGCATATATATATATATATATATGTATATATATGTGATGTCTACGAAAGTAGATGTCTATATGAAAATCGGTAGGTGGAGGGGCGTGAGCAAATTGGCAGTGGGAATAAAGCAGGGGAGGTACGTGAGGCGAGACAGAGGAGCTCGAGCGCTGTGGTGGGTAGAGTGGAGGTTGAGAGACTGAGGGGGGAAAGGCAAGAGGAGGACAGACACGAGGGCAGAAGAAGCAGGCAAGAGGCGCATGTCTGTGAGGGCATGTTTGCGTTTTCGCGGAGAGGCATCCGCTTCGCACCTGAAAGTCTGATATGCCAAGTTCTTTTAGGGTAGACTCGAGACAGCCGGCAAGACACCACGCTCTGAGGAGAGCTGTTCTCTTGGGCGAGATGTTGGCGAGCGCATCGAGAACGGCAGTCTTGTGTCTGTTGAGGTGAGGCTGCTGCTCTTGACACGCTCTTTCGTAGGCTGCTCCGAACCACTTGACCTTCACAAAAGCCGCGCAAACGCAGAACCAGCGCATGCAGCGATCTTGAGGGCAGAGGCGTTCGCTGTATCGCCACAGCAGCAGGTAGGCGGGTTTGCTGGAGACGATCGTCTCCGAGGCTGGGCAGCCTGCGCAGCAGCACAAGTGCGCCGCTGCAGGCCCCTTTGCGCCTGCTGCTGCGCTGCTGCCGCTGCCGCTGCCGCTGCTGGCGGCAGCAGCGGCGGCGGCGAGGGGAGCTCCGGGGAGAGCCGATCCCCCTGCGCACGCCTTGCCGCCTGGGGAGTTGCGGCTCGTCGTCGCACTGCTGCTGCGAGTAGTCGCCGTGGACGCTGTGGAGGCGCTGCTGCTGCTGTTGCTGCTGCTGCTGCTCCTGCTGCTGCTGCAGCTGCAGCAGCTGCTGCTGCCCTTGTGCCGCAAGGTTACCGTGTGTCTGGGCAGCAGCAGACGGTACTCCGCGTTAGGAGGCGCTCTCGTGAGCAGAAAGGGAACGGTGAAGCGGTAGGTGCCCTCGTCTTCGCGCAGAAAGTTGACTGCGTAGACACCCCGGTGACATCCCCGCAACAAGCCGTGTCGTCTGCAGATTCGCCCGTTGCGACCAAGCCACTCCGTCGGAAACATGACTGCCTCCGTCCACGAGCCGCTCTGACAGGCTCCGCCGCCCCCCAAGGGGGGGAAGGGGGGCCCCCCCGCGGGGGCCCCCCCGCAGGCGTTCTCGGAGCGCACTCCGCAGGGGGCCCCCCCCTCGACCTGCGGCAGATCCCCCGAGAGGGGCCCCTCCGGCAAGTACTTCCGGATTCCGCAGTGCTCGACGACTTCCAGTGGCTTCAGCCAGAATTCCTCGCCCGCCTGCACTTCGCCAGCTGCTGTCGCGCCTCCGTCTCCACCAGCTCCTCCA
Organism: Cyclospora cayetanensis; assembly: GCF_002999335.1. Taxonomy (NCBI): domain Eukaryota; phylum Apicomplexa; class Conoidasida; order Eucoccidiorida; family Eimeriidae; genus Cyclospora; species Cyclospora cayetanensis. The sequence goes on along the minus strand of NW_020312319.1, from coordinate 4,742 downwards.
CCTGCAGTGCGTGCGCCAGCATCGGTGGGATCGGCTGCTGCAGAAGCGCCTTGCTGCAGCTGCTGCTGCTGCTGCTGCTGCTGCTGACGACGCGCTCTCTTGGTGTGGCGCGTCAAGCTTCCGTCTGCTGCGGGAGGAATGCTAGCGGCGCGAATCGTCTGGTTGCCAGCACATTCACCGCCTCTTGTCTCGCCCTCCTCCTCTCCCGCAGCCAAGACTTGAGGAGCAACAAAGCCTTTTCGCGTCGAAGCAACCCCCCTGCACCTCCTCGCCCTCGCACTGCCAGCAGCAGCAGCCGCTGCTCCCCCTCCTCCCCTGCGCGCGCCTCTCCGGAAGCCTCCCCTGCTCCTTGTCGCCGTCGACGCGAGCCGCGGAAGCGGGGGGGCCCCCCCGGAGGCGCAAGCCTCCAGGGGCCCCCCCCCCCTTCCGCGTCCGCTAAGGGGCATGAGGGGGGCCCCCCCCCCAAGGGACTGACGGCACTCCCGCCCTTGTCTGCTGCATCCAGACCGCCTACGCAGAAAGCAGCAGCAGCGGCAGCACTCATCACCACGGCGCGAACGTCGACAGCAGCAGCGGCAGCGGCAGCAGCAGCAGCAGCAGCTGCTGCTGCAGTCGGCGGCGGCGACGCCGCAGCCGCTGCTGCCCTCGTGCAGTGCATGCGATCATGAGGCAGAAGCGGACTGGCTGCCTTCGAGTCTTGCGTCATGAGCGAAGTGAGGGGGGCCCCCCCGGGGCCCCCCGAGTTCGAGAAGGAAGCAGCCGCTTGCTGCGGCAAAGGGTACTCCCCGGGAGCCTCCTCGGGAGACTGGAGAGGCGTTCGAGGGTGCTGCAGCGACATGGCTGCGTAAACAGCGCCGCAAGGCTTCTGCTGTTGGTGTCGCTGCTGCTGCAGCAGCAGCAGCGGATCGCAGCTCTCCGAACGACCTCTCTTGCACTCAGAGAAGCGCAGCAGAGGACCCCTAAACCCCCCCCCAAAGGCTACTGCGCCGACAGCAGGCGAACAGGGGGAGCCGAGGGAAGGGAATGCGGAGAGAGAAGGGAGATGCGGAGGGGAGGGAGAAGACGAAGAGGCTAAGGGACCCTCGGCGGCGGCTGCTGCTGCAACGGCTGCTGCTGCAACGGCTGCTGCTCCTGCTCCCGCTGCGTCGGCAGCCAACACAGATCTCGCGCAGAGAGGAGGGGCCCCTGGCAACTGCTGCATGCAGGAGAGACACGTGGCACCCGATGCCAAGCCCACAGACTCGGGAGTAACACCCCGCGTCATTCCCCCTCTCTAGGCTGCAAGGATGCTGCTGTTGCAAGGATGCTGTTGTTGCAAGGATGCTGCTGTTGCAAGGATGCTGTTGTTGCAAGGATGCTGCTGCAAAAGGCTGCTGTTGAAAGGGCGCTGCTGTTGCAAAAGGCTGCTGTTGCAAGGATGCTGTTAGAAGGATGCTGTTGCAAGGGCGCTGCTGTTGCAAGGCTGCTGTTGCAAGGATGCTGCTGTTGCAAAAGGCTGCTGTCGCAAGGCTGCTGTTGCAAGGATGCTGTTGCAAGGATGCTGCTGTTGCAAGGATGCTGCTGTTGCAAGGATGCTGCTGTTGCAAAAGGCTGCTGTCGCAAGGATGCTGTTGCAAGGATGCTGTTGCAAGGATGCTGCTGTTGCAAAAGGCTGCTGTTGCAAAAGGCTGCTGTTGCAAGGATGCTGCTGTTGCAAAAGGCTGCTGTCGCAAGGCTGCTGTTGCAAGGATGCTGTTGCAAGGATGCTGTTGCAAAGATGCTGTCGCAAGGATGCTGTTGCAAGGATGCTGTTGCAAGGCTGTAAGGCCGCTGTTGCAAGGCTGCTGCTTCGAGGCTGCAAGGCTTTAAGGCTGGAAGGCTGGAAGGCTGCTGTCACGACACCTCTGCTAGGGTGTCTACTGGTGTGCGACTGTGAAGGAAAAAAGGCCCTTGGAGGAATGCCTAACGGGAAAGGCGTTGTTTCCCCCGCTTCCACTCCCTGCGAGGTGTTGGACTGCAAGTTGCAAACGAAGCAGCTGAGGTGTGGCTGAGGTGTAGCGTGTGCTTGTTGAGATTGGATGAACCCGCAAAGACTCGCGTAATACTGCGGCAGTCAGTCGCTGAAGCAGACAAAGCCTTGTTGCGCCGACGAGCTCTGTCTCTGCCGCTTCCGTCGGAGCAAAAAACGCAACTGGCGGTTGCTGCTGCAGTTGCTGCTGCAGTTGCTGCTGCAGCTGCTGCTGCAGCAGCACAGCGCACAAGCGCCAGCGCCGCTGCAGGGAGGCTGCGGGAAGCCAGCAGGCCCCAAGGAGGAGAAGAGACGAAGAAGGACCTCTCAAGATACGAGCAGGAGAGCTGTCGCGGCAGAAATGATGAAGGAAGGAGGCCTTTCCGGAATACTCGGCGGCAGCAGCAGCAGCAGGCGCAGGCACAGGCCTAGAAAGCTGCAGTGCTGCGCTGCGCGCAGATTTCGGGAAGAAGGTTTTGGCTTTGGTGCTGCGAAGAAAGGGCTATTGTTACACACGCAGCGAGAGGGCGACCCTACGGAATATGGGGGGAGGCGTGCAGTGTATGAAGAGCACCACACGCGGCAGCAGCTGCTGCTGTACTCGTACAGTGGCCAAAAGCCCCGTATTTCTTATTTGCGTAAGGCATTTGTCGATCATCTATCTCGAAAAGGAAGTCAGAGGCGCATATACTCTCGAATTAAGGTAATGGGTTACGCCGCTCAGGATTTATGTGGACCTGGTACTGCTGCTGTTGCGGCAGCGGTTGCTGCGAGCTAGTCTTCTCTCCAAGGAAGGTGCAATGCTGCTTGATTTGGGGTGTATCAATGCTTGGAGGTTCGATACAAGTGACTAAGTATTTGCGGCATTTGCTGAATAAAACTGCAAAACGCAGCAAACTGCGCATAGACAGCCTCCCGTTTGCAGTTCCTTCTCCCTTGTCTTCTGCTGCTGGCGCTGCTGCGAGGGCTTCTTCCTCTGAATACTGGCATCTGAGAAGCAGTGCATCAAAAGTTAGAAAGCCAAACAAAGAGACAGCACGTGGTATATTCCTTGTAGCAACCTTACAACTTCTGATCTCCGGAAGTGCTACGAGCACTGCTCTAATAGCGGGACTGACGGTTGCTCTGTAGGCCGTTGATAATTTTCCTCTTTCGAGGCTGCTGAAACCAGCTAGCTCAACGGGGTACGCATCGCTCCGAATTAAAGTAGTCGACGCATTTGGAATTTAGGGTCTAGCGCTGGCGGCATCCCCCTTGCGTGCCTCTCCAGTCTATCTGTTTTGCGGATACAGCGCAAGTTCACCCGTAGAAATACTCAGAGAACGTGGGTTAGCTTAGCAGCCACATGATGCTCTCGCCGTCTTGCCTCTGTTGTTGCGGCTGCTAGCCGACGCGGCTTGCTCGGCACTCGCGGCACTGTGCTGGAGAGTGCTGATGAGGGCCTCCGGAGTCTGCCAAAAGCGACTCTTAGGCACTTTCTACTAGTGTAGGTCCTTTAACGTGGAATTGGCTTTTTGGTTGGGCCGTTCGCATGCGCAATTCGCTTTAGAGCACGGAATGCGAAGGCAGTACTGCAAGAACGAGCACTGCGTGTGTGACGCTCCCTCCACCCAACCTCTCTTACGGATTCACTCGGATGCAGACTTGATACAAACTTCAGAGAAAGCCAGCAAGTGCTTTACGCAGAGTCTTACAGCCCTTCCTTACCCACACACCCCACAATCCCCGATATGAAGAAAGGGGGACAGCGAGGGAAGGGCTTCTCCTTCCAATAGGCATACCCCTTCAAAGCACCCGTTTTTCTTCGTTTGGGGGTTACAAAGCAAGATACATCCCCAACCGGCCGACGAGCTTCTGAGTACTTCCTCATCCCTAATGCCGTCATTTTTCCCTGGTTGGCAGTACCTCATCGATGCATCCATAAGCATTTATCGCCTGACGAATCATGCTTTCCTGCGGCTGTGGAGGCACTGTGCTTTCACCAGCTCACATGCCGGCCCCTGCTGCCCAAGCAGCACCCTCTAAGCACGCCGAGCATTCACAGCTAGATGGCCAGAGTGTCTGGCGCAAATGCAAGCAGCAGTGCGTCTTTTTGTGTCGAGCTAACAATGCTGTGGAATAAATAAGTTATTCGAACAGACAAATCATTTAGTCAACTCCTTACTGATTCCCACTGTATCATGACTAGTATGGTAGAACATGTTTAGTGTAGCTCAGCCGGCTACCCCGTAGCAGTTTCTCTCCATTCAAGACGAGAAGATTCAAATGAGGGGGAGAAGAAAAGCCGAGATTTCCGTTTAAAAGCACTCGGTCACTTTCTTATGAGTGTGCATTAAATCTGACTACAAGTGTCCCTATATGCAGACCTAAGATACAGCGTTACAGTGGGTAGTACCATGTTGTTCAATGCTGCTGTTCTCCACGCATCCACTCATTGTGGGTGCAGTGGAACTCCAGGATTCCCTGCAAGGGCTATTTGGTTGCAATAAGGAATTTGGTAGCTAAACACCACAATAGTAATCGGGTACCCTCTGGCGATGGAATGAGACAGTGGCAAGACGCTTCTTAGGGCAGCAGAGGCAGGCATCTAAGCTTATGTAAGTGCAGTGTTTCCACCGCCGTAGGAAGGCACGCCTTGTATGCTGATACAGAATGCGAAGGGATGCTTCGACGAGGCATTGCCAACTAGAAAAGTATGACGGCCTTAGGGATGAGGCAGTACTCGAAAATTCGATTGTCGGCTGAAGATACACCC
>NW_020312318.1:0-12669 GCF_002999335.1 Cyclospora cayetanensis | reverse complement strand
TATCATATCCAAGTATTAATTTTTGGTTCACACAAGAAGACTCATTACAGCAATTGAGGGTTTCGAGTCCGAAAAGCCTATCGAGGAGGCGCTTCGATGCCGCCACCCCTCCTCCCTGCTGCTGATGTCAAGGGCGGAGCCCTTAAGTTCAAATTTCTGTTGTGATTGCCGAGACAAACGGAGAAATCGCGGCCCCTAGCAACAAGGACCAGATGCACAGAAACACAATTATGTTCAGATTCTGCCAGCGAGCAGTGGCAGGTGTTTCATTGTCTCACATGGCAGTGATATACAGTGAGCTCAGCGCGGTGCGGGAGAGCACGAGTAACGGCATCGCTGGCCTCTTTTTCGGCAATACGCCTTTTCCTCCATCCTGGCGGAGGGATGTAAGCTTGTGCACTTGTGTGGAAGCATCCACACAGTCCTCTACATACGGGACTAGTTACCATGTGAATTCATGTGCATTACGAAACTGTCGTTTCGTTCGCACCCTCCAGGAGCTCCAGCAACTTTAGAACAGCCTGGGTGGATCTGCCACCTGAGTGGTGTTGAACGCTCTCTGCAGCTTTTCGCAGATCCTGCTGCAAGAGAAATCCGTCATGTTCCCTCTGGTCTATCCTAAGGAGCATGCTGGGGGCGCCTCCCCCTAGGGGCCCCAGTATGGCGTACGGCCCGCCGGAAACCGCATGAGACGTAATAAGAGATGAATTAGCCCGATCAGCGGGAAGCTGAAGCAGGAAATAAAATGCAGAAACACGCTTTCCATAAATAGGCGGAAGGGGGATCAGCAATTCCAAGTTATTCCGAATGTCCACCCCTGTCTCTTCCCACAGCTCCCTTCCAGCAGCCACCCGTGCCCATTCCTGCATCAGGTGCTGCTGCTGCAGTAGCCGTATTTCCTCATGCTGCGGTTCCTTTTCGAGCTCTTGCTGAACCCGCTTTTCCATCTCAGCGGCAACCGCCAATCGAGTCCTCTCTAAATCGAGGGTAAATCCACACACACAGAGCACTTTGCGTCTTTTTTCTGCATCTCCGAGATCGGTAAATTGGCCATGTTCTACATGACGCCCTGCTGTACACGCGGTACAGTACCTCTGCTGAGCAGCGGGGAGGTCACTCCAATCCGCATGACCCCCTGGCAGCTGCAGAGTCGGCGCTTTTTCTTCATCAGAAGCGCCTTTTCCGCTTTTCTTCTTCTTCTTCCGCTTCAGCAGCAACAAACCGTGGCCTGCAACTTCGCACAAAACAAACCCTCTAACGCCATGCACTCGACCGGTATCCTGCTCGCCACGAGTCTGAGCCTCCTTCCTTTCCTCCTGCAGCAGCGCAGGAAGCAGCGGCAGTCGTGAACTCATGACTCCCGCTGTTGCTGAGACCTAGGAACGCGCCAGAGGCAATCCGGGAGCTGTGCCTGTCGCTGCGGCTACAGGGTGTGAGGAAGGCAGCGCGCGGCATTCCGCCCCAGTTTCGCTGGATGAACTCGAACAAAACAATGACATTCAAAGTCACGAAGTCTAATTGGATGCTGGATCACAGGCTCATGCCGCTGGCACGCCCGCTGCCGCACATGTTGCTGTTGTTGCTGCCGACCACACTGCTGCTTGTACTGCTACTGGTGTTGCTCAGGCTTCGCACCTCCAGCAGCGGCGGCTGGGGCATGTGCAACGGTTGCCAATGCAAAGAATGTGTGTTTGCCGGTGTAAACCCGAGAAGCGGTGTTCCTGTGTATCTTCTACTGCTGCCGTATGTGTCTGTCGATACAGTACGAGCGGACCGGAGCATTCCGCAGAATGCTAGACTTCACCCAACTGTACAAGGTATAGCGGTTGCGAGTTTTGGACTCCAGAGTGTGGCTGCCCAGAGCAAGGTGGATATAAGCGTCTGAAACGCCTGAGAGGCTAGACACTGCTTCGTGTCGGGAGCATCGGGCTGCATGCAAAGGCACGAGCCACCGCTTGTGCAGCGTTCGGCCGTAGAAGAGCCGCATGACCTAAATTGTTCAGGAGCTCACGTAGTGACTCTGCGGCTGGCGTGGCTCTGTGGTCGAATTCAAACAACGGGGTGGGGTTGCTTGTTTGCGGCTGGGGGCTGGGAAGAGTCCTACGGCTGCTGCTACTCCGCCTCCAGAGCGAAGCATCTTCGGTGCATCCTTGGTGAGAAACTCTCGACATTGCGCTCTAGAGCACGCAGTTTAACCGTTTGAAGTATGGATAGGGGTGTAGAGGAAGGCCACCGATCCCTTCCACGGCGTCTTTGCAAGCCAACTAACCGTCGGTGTGCGGATGTGATTGTGGAGGGGGCGGGCGGCGTTTGAGGCTTCGGAGCTGTCAGTTGGTTTTTAATCGCGTGTTTCTGCGTTGTTTTTGCTGCTTTCCTCCCCACGAAACGAGGCTGGTGCAGTCTTCCTCCGAAACGGCGTGCCGGGCGTTGGAAATCGTGCTTCCAGAACACAGAGCCAATGTTTCATTTCTCGAGACCTGCAATTACTCCTGAGCCTCGGCAGCTGCAGCAGCTCGTGGCGCGTTGGCAGCGGTGCGAGTCGCTTTGCTTTGCTGCCGTGTCTGATCGCATGCAGCAGGATTCAGCAGCAGCAGCAGCAGCGCCAGTAGTGGAGCCACAGGGCGAGTTATCCTTGCAGCAGCTCAAGCAGCAGCAGGAGCAGATACAGGCGGCCGAAAGACGAGCGGCAGCTGCTTCCACGAAGTGCAAGCTGTTGCAGCACCACTGTGCGGGCATCTGTCTGCAGCAGCTTGCTCACATGCTGCCTGAGTCTTGAGCACAAGCAGCACTAGCAGAACCAGCACCAGAAGCAACAGCAGACGCAGCAGCGGCAGCAGCGGCGTTCTGTGCAAAAGAAGAAGACAGTACCAGAGTGGTGCCTTGCAGCAGGTCGCACAAGCCACGCCATCATGCATCCTCAGCGGCGGTTTACTCGGCGTAAGAACCGAGCTTCACGTGCATCTGTGGCAAAAACTGCAACAGCAGGAGCCACAGACACAGGCTTGTGTAGGCCGACTCAGCAGCAGAATCATCAGGAGCAGCAGCAGAATCATCAGGAGCAGCAGCAGAGTCATCAGGAGCAGCAGCAGAATCATCAGGAGCAGCAGCAGAATCATCAGGAGCAGCAGCAGAATCATCAGGAGCAGCAGCAGAGTCATCAGGAGCAGCAGCAGATTCATCAGGAGCAGCAGCAGAATCATCAGGAGCAGCAGCAGATTCATCAGGAGCAGCAGCAGATTCATCAGGAGCAGCAGCAGAATCATCAGGAGCAGCATAATAATCATCAGAATCATCAGCCTAATAATCATCAGAATCATCAGCCTAATAATCATCAGAATCATCAGCCTAATAATCATCAGAATCATCAGCCTAATAATCATCAGCATAATAATGATCATCAGGGGCAGCAGGAGCCTACTCTCAAGATGCGCTCCAGACGGAGACGAGAGCCGCATCGTGGTCGTTTTCCGATTCTGAATTCTTCGGATGACTGCATACGGCAACCCCAAGGGAACGCGATGGAAGCAGTGGAGGTAAGCAGACGTGTAGCATCAGAATTTGCATTGGCGTGTGCAGACTCCTCGACATCCGCAGCTTTTTATCGGTGGCAACAGCGGGCAGAGGGGAAGATACAGAAATTCGATGTAGGGACCAAGGGAAGAGGAGCTTTCGCTGCCGCGCGCAGAAAGCCACAGCGTAGCTCAAGCAGCAGCGACAACGCTCACAGTTGCAAAGCAGACAGAGAAGCAAGCAGAGGATGACGGTACAGAAGTACAGCAAGCGGCGTCTCCAGCAGTGGTGGCCACTCTACCTTCACCACCTTCGCAAATTTTACGGACGGAAATGTTGACTCTTCTTGTTGATGATGCAAACGTTTTGGCACAAGCCGCAGCAGAGCCAGCAAATATAGCAAATGCAGCAGAGCCAGCAAATGTAGCAAATGCAGCAGAGACAGCAAATGCAGCAGAGACAGCAAATGCAGCCTTAGTAGAACAACAGGCGGGATATTTTTGCTTACCGCATCAGCAACACTACCAGGCAGCTTCAAAGTGCCCCTCTTCGCTCGCCGCGTGGATTGCCGTCATCCTACGATTTGTGCAGTCTGTGCCGATTGGGGAAGTTCCTTGTGGGCAGTGCAACGACAACACCAATCGCTGAGATCAAATAGGTTTGGCGATTTTTGCTGCACAGCATCCTCATCATCAGCAGCAGCAGTCTTTAGCTGCAGTGTCGTGTCTGCCGCAGAGACACACCCCTAGCGGCAAAAGCGGTTCTGCCCGTAGCAATGCGTGCCAGGCTGCCCTTCGTCATGCTAAGAAGAGGAAACGGCTGTCTGTTGAGGGTGCTGCTGCCTCACTAAGAGCTGCAGCAGATTCAGCAGCAGATTCGGCTGTTGTTGCCAACAGCCGCCGGCGCTTTTTGCCGCTGCTGTTGCAAAGGGCACTGGAAAATAAAGGTGCTCCGTCCTTCAGCAGCTGCAGCGTCGCTGCATTCTACAGAAGCCAAACTGGCAGAGAGCTTTCCATCGTGGTTTGGCAGGGTGACCTCTCGTGGAGGTGTGGTGTACATGCATGTCACGTGCTTCGGGGGGTCTGGCGTTCCTCTTGGCAGCTGCTACAGCTGCAGCAACCAGGAGGGGCTGAGTTTTTCTCTGCTGCTTTGTTTCCTCTGACTGCTCCGGAGAAGCTGCTTCATTCACATGCCTCGCTGCCACGCGAGAGCGCCGCGCAAAGGATGCCTCCGCACGTCTTTTCTCCAGCAGCCTTCTCTCGCCTCCTGCCTGCTGCAGCTCTCTCTTTCCGAGGCGGGAGCTGTCGATTCTGCAGCCGCACCGGCTGCAGTTCTTGCGGCTGCTGCTGCAGGCACGCATCTGCTATGACTGCCTTTCCTGGCCGTTTGCTGTGTTGAGGTGTCGTGTGCATCACCTGCATGCGCTGTCTTCTCTCACGAAGCGTGACCTTCGCAGCAGCATCGTCGTCTGCAAGAGGGCTAGTTCTACAGGAATTGCCACTAGAGCGACATGTGTGATGCTGCTTCTGCTGCTGCTGCTGCGCTGCTTCAGGTTGCACGTGCAGCACTTTCTTCGGTGTCTGGTGATGGTTGCGATGATGCATCAGTGGGAGAGGAGGCTGCTATTTCAGCCGCCTGTACGGACGTCGCGCGGAGGCCTTTCGCCGGGGGTTCGCCTGCAGCATCGTGGCTTCGTACGGTGTCTGAACAGCCTCTTCGCATGCGCGAAGCTGCAGCAGCGACAGCACCTTCGAGAGATTCAACAATAGCCGCGGCAGCTCGCACTTCTCCGCGGCATCTCCAGCCTGCAGCTGGAAAGAGATTACCGACAGCAGTTCCAACGTCAGCACCAGCAGCAGACGGCCTAAAGGCTCCTGCTGTGTGTGCGCGTGCTGCCGCTGCTTCAGATGCAGCAGAAGCAGCAGATGCAGCAGAAGCAGCAGATGCCTCAGCGTTAGACGCGAGGGAGAACGCTAGAGAAACATGCAAGGACGGTGCGAGGTGCAGTCCGTTTCCTCTTATGGTGTTGTATGCAACGCAAACTGGGAATGCAGCCGCAGCGGCAGCAGACATCTGGAGGGAAGTGCAGCGCATGCTGCCGCTACAGCAGCCGCCGCTGCTGCTGCCCTTCGCTGCGGGGTGGCCTCAAGTGCTGCAGCAGCATGCGCGCCTTAGACAGCAGCAAAAGGACGCGAAGGCTGTTCTTGTGCTTGTCGTTTCTACGACTGGTATGCGCGGCTGATGCTGCTGCTGATGATGATAATGATGATAGTGATAATGTTGATGATGATAGTGATAATGTTGATGATGATAATGATGATGCTGATAATAATGATAATAATGATGATAATGATGTTGCTGATAATAATGATAATAATGATGATGATGATGATGCTGATGATAATGATGATGATGATGATGATGCTCTTGATGATGATAATGATAATGATGATGATGTTAATGATGTTGCTGATAATGTTGATGATGATAATGATGATGCTGATAATCATGATAATAATGATGCTGATGATAATGATGATGATAATAATGATGATGATGATGATGCTGATGATAATGATGATGATAATGATGTTGCTGATGATAAAGATGATGCTGATGATAATGATGATGATAATAATGATGATGATGAAGCGCTTTTCCGTAAGGAAGGTTTGTATGTGGATGCCGTTGCCGCGCCTTTTCTGGCAAACGTGGCGCAGGAACTCCTCGGCCGTGGCGGCATCTTTTTGTTGGACTCCTGCGATGTTTGCATGCATGCATGCATGCAAACATCGCTGCTCGCCTGTTATTTGTCTAGTGCCTGCCGCTGTTTGCGCTGCTGCAGGATACGGAGATATTCCAGATTCGATGAAAGACATTTGGCGTGGCCTTTTAGAGGCGCACTTGCCCTCCGATCACCTCTCCTGGATTCAGTCCGTTAAGGCTTAGCCATCCCCCTATAAAAGTCTTCATTCTTTTTGCATTCTGCCTGGAGTCACGTTAAGATTCTCGCGGCGGCATGGTGCGTGTAAGGATCGCGCTGCGCTCTTCAGTCCCTAAACGCTCTAAGGCTCACGGATGTCTGTTTCTGCGCCGTGCAGGTTCGCAGTTTTCGGATTAGGCGATCGAAGATACGTCGAATTCAATTTCGCAGCCCTCAAAGTTGCTCGCCGCTTCGAGCAACTGGGAGCTCAACCGATATGCAGGTAAGCGAATCAGTCACAGCTTGCCTGCCGTTCAAAAGGCGCGGTGCTCCTGTGGCATTGGAAGCCAGCCGTTATCTACGCCGTCTGCACTGCTCGCCATCGTGCAAAGCTCTCTATATATGCACGTGTATGTGTATGTGTCTATGGATCTACATATATATATACATATAGGCGTATATATGTATGTGTATATGGATATATATATATATATGTGTGTGTGTATATGTATGTGTATATGTATGTGTATATATATATGTGTGTATATGTATGTATATATATATATATGTGTGTGTATATGTATGTATATATATATATATATGTGTGTATATGTATGTGTATATGGACGTGCATATGTATATGCATGTATGTATGTATTTTTAAGGGCTGCTCTGGCTGCTGCTGTCGTCAGTTCGCGCGGATGCAGCAATTCAGAGTTTGTTATCCAATGGCGTGCGGCTTCTTTTCTTGAATGGGTTGACCGCTGCGGCTTCAAATGTTTGCGCGCTTTGTTGCTGTTTTCTTCCGGCTGTCTGTACACTCAGACTAGGATTAGGCGACGAACAACACGACTTTGGATACGAGGGGGAGCTCGATCCTTGGCTGCTGCTGCTGCTGCAGCAGCTGCCGCAGCAAGCCCCTCACCTCTTCAGCGATGACGCACGCGGTGTATGGACACCTCAATCTGCAGAGGGGGATGTGTGGCTGCCGTCGCCGCTTTACAAGGTCGAGCTGCTGGCTCGCCAAGTTGCATGCGACTTCGCAGCGAGAGAAGCCTCCGCAAGAAGCGCTGCAGCTACCCCCGCTACCTCCGATTCTGTAGATTTGATGCCGCTGATTCAGCGCGTAGCCTTTCTCCAAGGCCGTCTTCCTCACCAACAACTTCAGCAGCAGCACCATCAGAATCTCCTTTTCGCACAAGTGATCAGCAGCAGGCGCATCACTAGTCCCGACCATTTTCAAGTCATTCAACATCTCAAGGTATACTACTTGCACACATAGGTTTATATATATATATATATATATTTTATCTGTCTCTATGTATATGTATATAGAGATAGATATGTAGTTTTATCTACATTTATAATTTTCAGTGTCCATATAGATAGCTTTATATGTATCTATGTAAAGATGTACATAGGTCTCTGTATGTATGTATATGTATACATATATATATATATATGTCTATATATATATATATATATAAGTCTATATATATACATTTGTCTATATATATATGTATATATATATATATCTATATTTCCACGCACAGATACGGCGACAGCAGCAGCAGGCGTAGCTGCTGCTGTTTGTATGACCCTCGGTGCAGCCGCTAGTGCCTTCGCTTTCTCACTAGCCTAGAACGCCATGATGCAGTTTTTGTGTGCAACGCTAGTAAACGGATCCAGTGTTAGTTGCTGGTGTGAGATCACCTTCCGTCTGACTCGTGCACCCCATGTGCTCTGTGCTGCCGAGAGGTTGCTTGTTGAGACTGCATCTCTTTCTCTCTCTGTCTCTCTCTCTGTCTGTCTCTCTCTCTGTCTCTCTCTGTCTCTCTCTCTCTCTCTATATATATATATATATATAGATCTATCTCTCTCTCTTTCTCTCTCTCTCTATCTATCTCTACTTGTCTATCTCTTCTCTTGGTTTGTTTTGCTGTGTGCCGGTGTTTGTGCAGCTGCTGCTGCCTATTACCGACTGCCCCCCTCCAGGAGCCGCCGTTGCAGTGTATCCTGAGGTACAGCACCGCCGCGTTCTGCAATTCTTGCGAGCCATTCGACTCGACCCCAGCGCCTATCTTCGCATTTCCAGTGCAGCATCTGCACCGTCTTCAGCATTAGCCGCTGCTGCGTCCTCCGCCTCCTCCTCCCCACCAACCATCCAAAAATTCTCCGTGGTAGTGTCTGCTGTCGAGCTTTTCGCTCGCTATCTAGACATCACGGCGCAGCCTTCGCGCGTGCTGCTCTTGCTTCTCTCCGCCTTTCTGACGAACGAAGAATTACGGCAAAAGCTGCAGCATTTCGCAAGCAGGACGCTAGTGAGCATGGGCTGTGCTGTGCTAGGCTTGGCTAAACTCCGTAGTATGCTGACCTCTCTGCGTTCCTGGCGGAGAGAGAGACATGATGCACCGCTGCACGAGCGACTTGGTTTTTTGAATGCGCGAGAGGCGATTCTTCTTTTGGGAGGCAAGGGGCCTCGCTTTCGGCTTGTTATGTGAGGGGTGTTTTATTTTCCTCTTTTCAGGAAGGCAAAGACGAGTTTTTCGCGTACTGCCGAGATCAGCGGAGAGACGTTGCAGACGCGTTCTGGGATTTCTGCATTCATGAGCCGCCTGCGTCTGCTGCCGACTGTACACCAACTACAACAGCAGCAGCAGCAGCTACGGCAGCGCCGCTGCTGCCCCTCGACAGACTCTGCAGCACTATGCTGCCTTTGGAGGCAAGGAAGTATTCTGTTGCCAGTTGGATACAGCGATCTGCTGCAGAAGGCGACCTGGCTGCAACAGACACCTCTCCACCAGTGTCGGCAGCAGTCGCAGTGCACGAGGGATCTGTTGGCGATCAAGCAGGGTTGGCAGCTGCAGGTGATGCAGCTGCAGTGCCAGCAGCAGCTGCGCTGCTGCTGCTCGGATCTGCCCTTTTTTTGGGGGGGGGCACCTCCTCGCTGCTGAATCTACTTGTCACCGAAGAAACAGCCAACCGCATGCGTTCTCTTGCCGCCGCAACTCTTCTTGAGCGACAGTCCAAGCAGCAGCATGTGGTTGTGGATCTGTGCGTGGCGCTTGTCGAGCACGAAACATCTAATTTGAGAAAGTGTTTTGGAGTCTGTAGCCAACACCTCCTCCATGCCCAAGTAGGCCTCCCCAAGACAAAGACAAACACTGCACCGAGGGAGGGGGCACCCTTCACCCTCTGTTCTGTATATTCATACAGCAGAAAGCTACCCATATGTCGTGATGTCACCGACATGGCTTGCTGTTACCCATGTGGCATGACGTTCTACAGGCAGCTGTGTTGTACAGCTGGTGATTCGTCATTTCTTGCACCTTTCATGGCGTGGCATCTCTTTCTTTCGGCAGCATACACGCCTGCTTGCGCGTAAACCTGTGCGGAGAATGCATTATATACACGCCTGATCGCTTTTACCAAGGTTGCGGTGATTTTGCATGTATGTGCGAGTGCCGCGGCATCTGAGTGCAAAAAGTGACAAAAATCTCAGTCGTCTCCGCTGTCTGGGCTGCTGCTGGCGCTGGCATGAGCCGCTTGCGAACTCCCCTTCAAGCCGACGTTGCTTTAGTCGGAATTTCTCATGCTTTGCGGTTTTTTCCGCAGGTTGGAAGTCTGCTTCCAGTGTACATACAGCCCTCGGCGCTCCCGGCTGCATTCTTGCATGCCTCCTCTCGATGGTTGCTCATTGCCACTGGAACGGGTGTGGCACCCATTCGTGCGCTTGTGCAGTACCGTCATTGTGTGCAGCGAAGGCAGCAGGAAGGACCGCTACAAAAGCGGGATTTATTATTTTTAGGCTTCAGAAATGAGCAGAAAGACTTTTTATTCGGGGATGAGTGGTGCACGTATGCGGCGTGGCTGCAAACGTTTGTTGCATTTTCCCGCACGTGCAGCAGCTGGAGCAGCGCCAGCCGCAGCGCAAGCGACAACGCGAGGGCTGCGCTGTATGGCGGAGGCTTCTTGCAGAGGCACACGGATATGGGCAAGGTGTATGTCCAGGACTTACTGCGCATGCATGCGAAGGAGGTAGGTTAGCGAGTCGTGGTTCCGTCTGCTGTTGTTGCACCCTTACCTCCCAGGAGGAGGCTTCTGAGTCTGAAAGACGCGACGCTTCAGGGTGCTGCTGCAACGGACGGCTGCCGCAAGTAGAACGCTTCGCTTTTGCTGTTGCTGCAGGTTACCTCGCTGCTACTGGATGCAGAGGGCTGCATTCTGGTGTGCGGTAATGCACACCCAATGCCGTCTCAAGTCGAGTCTGAGCTGTTGGCGCTGTTGCAAGAGCAGGAGCAGCTGTCGCCGCAGCACGCACAGCAGCTGCTGCAATATAAGAAAAAACACGGGAGGTACTGGCGGGACACATGGCAGTGAAACGTCTCTGCGTGTAGCAACACTAGCAATTGGTTTTGATTGGTCTTGCTGCTTTCAAGTTTGTGTCTCACGCGTTCCACCCGAAGCGAAACTCACTCATGCGCACAAGCAAAAAACACGGGGACTGCAGCTGCTGCTGGAAACTTCCACAGGCAATACCTGCGGATGCGACGCGTGTAGCGGGCGACTGTAGGAGAATGACTCGGGCTGTTGAGCATACTTGAAAAATCTCTACGCTTGGCGGATCGCGTAGTGCTTAGCCGCGCAATTGCTAATACGCTTGTCTAGAAGCCTTTTGTCTTCCCCCGAAACACGCCTTCTGGTTGGCTCTGGCTCATGTTGATCTGTGTGCGAATTCGTCGAGTTACAGATCTCTGGAGGGAGCAGGGACGTCTGGCACTTTAGTTTGGGGACTTTTGCCCAACCAACGCAGCTGGCGGATACGGCAAGTGCATGCATGTCGGATTCGCAGCCTCTAGTTACCTGCTGGCTAGTTTCACGGTGTATGGCTACCTTAGGGGTGCTAGCATTAAGGCCGTGTGTGTAGTGTTGCGCAAGGCCTGCGCGTCCTGCTAGCACGTTAAACGCAGAAGCTGAGAATGCGGCAATTCGGGGAGTGTATGAGAGGGAATATGCCATGAAGTGCACTGAGTATACGACCAAGACGCTGAGGATGATGAAGCCCCCTGCGTGGAGGTTCTTGGCTCCGCTGTGATGTGTAGAGCGTGGCTCCAAGTTCAGAGGCGCTGTACTTTATTGCTCCATGTGCCGCTTGTTTTCTGTGTCATCTCGAGTGAGACGCGGCGAGTTCGAGAGCGCAGTCATCTCCAAGGCAAAGCCCACCAAGCTGTCGTATAGGAAACACGGGAACAACACCCATCTAGCACCTTAGAACGGAGTAGGGGGCTTGTTCTGAGTACAATTTGAATAGGCGATGAACGAAATGCTCTAGGGCCATTCCAGGTGAACGAACAGATACAGTCTGCCAAAGGCACTTTCGGAGAGCTTGTGAGCGAAAATTCTGAAAGTTTTCTGCCGACAACAGGAGTCAGGAAAAGAGGTGGCGGAAGCGTGAGAATGAAGCTGGTTTTCTCAAACGGCAAGATGTGCAATAAGAACAGCTAACCCCACTCAGTCTTCTTCGGCAGTGCCTGCATGAATTTGACCCCTCAAATGTGTCCTTAGCCACAACGCAGTTTTAGTGTACCACCAGATATTGTGCAAATAAAAGTTGTGCTATGGGCGTATTCTATTGATGGATCGCACAGTACACGCTCCTGGCTGTAGTGGGATTTCTAAAAACACAGTGCAATGCCCCAGACCTTATAAGTGGGTCTCAATGCTATTGCTCGAACTCCTCCTGGAGGATGCGAACGAAACGACAGTTTCGTAATGCACATGAATTCACATGGTAACTAGTCCCGTATGTACAGGACTGTGTGGATGCTTCCACACAAGTGCACAAGCTTACATCCCTCGCCAGGATGGAGGAAAAGGTGTATTGCCGAAAAAGAGGCCAGCGATGCCGTTACTCGTGCTCTTCCGCACCGCGCTGGACTCACTGTATATCACTGCCATGTGAGACAACGAAACACCTGCCACTGCTCGCTGGCAGAATCTGAACATAATTGTGTTTCTGTGCATCTGGTCCTTGTTGCTAGGGGCCGCGATTCTTCCGTTTGTCTCGGCAATCACAACAGAAATTTGAACTTAAGGGCTCCGCCCCTGACATCAGCAGCAGGGAGGAGGGGTGGCGGCATCGAAGCGCCTCCTCGATAGGCTTTTCGAACTCGAAACCCTCAATTGCTGTGATGAGTCTTCTTGTGTGAACCAAAAATTAATACTTGGACATGATT
>NW_020312317.1:0-12707 GCF_002999335.1 Cyclospora cayetanensis | reverse complement strand
TAGAGGGCCTTCTGTGCTGTTGTTGGATTCGGATGTGTGTTTTGCAGCTTCACAGCGTAGCAAAAGAAATGGCGTTTCGTCTCAAAACGGAGCATGCCCCTCAGCACGCACGATCTCTTCTTGACGCCGACACGCGACTTCAGGCAGAGTCCGTCCTGGCTGCTGTTTTTCTGCGTCTTCCCCTGCCGTTTGCTGATAGAGCAGCCCTCTGGAAATCCTTCGGTCTCTTGGAGTCGTTGTGCTGACGTGCCACTATGGCTACCTGTGTTCTGTCTACGCGTGTCTTCCGATTCGCATGCTACAGGCAGCTCAGGGAGGCCCTTGTGTGGCAGGAGCGGCAACGCCACGAATTCGCTGAAGCAGCAGCAGCAGCTGCCGCAGTTGACGCAAACAGTTCCCCTCAAAAAGAAAACACTTCACCTCGGCAGCTCAGTCACCAAACAGAGCCAGGGAACCTCGCAACAAAGGGGGGGCTCTCGGGTGTGCAAACAGAAAAGAAATCGATTCAGAGGCTTATCCAGGTTCGACTACATACAAAAGCAGCCAACTTGACACCTGCAGAGGCGTAATCCCCACTTCCTCGATGATATTCTGCCGTCCTTTTTCCTCCTCATCGCACAAAAAATCCTCCACTGACTGTCCTCTAGGAGCGCTCCTTGGCTGCTGCATAGCACTCCTCTCCAGTGTGTCGTCCTCCCTTTCTCCTGAAGCCCTCTGCCACTGCTTGCCTATTGCGGTTCCCCCACCGTTTTGAGCGCCAACAATGAAGTACATGGATTTCTTTTGCTATCCTTCCTCCGCTGCGAACCGAAAATGGATCTGTGTTGTACTGCCGTGCTTCTGACTGATGTCTTCCTGCAGTGGCAGCAGCAACAGCAACAGCAACGCAAGGGCTGCGACGGCGGGCTAGCTGCGCTATTCGAGGGGCAGAAACGCAGAGCCTCCGAGTCTGGCGCTGATCGAGCGTTTAAAAAGTCCTTCTTCTACAAAGCAGATTAGGCAATAGTCGCAGTTGTCCCTTGCTCTGAAGCAGCCCACCAGCCTAGTCACAGAACGAGTCAGGCCTAAACTGTTGGTCTTCTAGTTGAATCTGTGCGAAACCACCCGCCTCGTGCTGGGTACTGACCGCTGCGCCTTTCCTCAAGCCGGCACAATAATTGTACTTTAGTGGCATCCATCCTCCAATACAGAGGAGCACTGGAGCAAGACTAGCTAGTCAGGTGCCCCTTTGGCTCGCAAGGCTCTGCTCGTTCGGGGAGTCTGTGGGATGGCAACACACGGCCGATTCACGTTCCTGTGAGGCAGGACTTCGGCCTAAGCCTTTGCGAGCTGCTGTCGTGTAGGGACCCTACAGAGGCGCAGAGCCGCCCTCGCAAACATTGCCACCGTAGGCGAGGCTCCAGAATAGGAAGGCAATGCAGACCACCACATCTTCCTCCTTGAGCAATTTGCGAGCCAACGCATCTGGCCTGTTGTGCACCACCACTGCGTCGAGCTACATATAGTAACTTCACCCTCAAGATGATTGTCGGGAAGGCCCGTTTCTGACGAGGATCAACAGAGCGCAGGCGCTTTTTCGTCTGCCTTTTCTAAACACTGGTTACTACAGAAGTGCGAGATGCACTCTTCCCTGGTTAAGGTCCACTTCGACGAAGTGTGAGAATTCTTTGGAAACAGTGGCAGTTTGCGTGGGAGAGAGGAAAAGGTTTTCCTCCATACGCGTACGTGACGAGACCTGCGTGTAGGCTGAGATAAAAGGCACGGCCTAAAGCTAGGCGACAGTCGAGAAATATAGTGGATTCGGAATGATCGGTGAAACCGCAGCGTTTCGGAGGTGCTTTCTGTCTACCCTCGGCAGCCACTGTCCCTGTAATCCCACTAGCAAGGGCCCCTGTCCTCCCCCCTTTCACGGCGAAGAGGGGGACTGGACTCGACGCCACTGTTAGCAGAGTTGTTGACACCGACGAGACTGGAATGCCCACGAAGAGGCAGCAAGTATCAGTGCGTCTCCCGAACCAAACAAAGCACATCAGACAAGCATTATGTATGTGGGCAGGCGGGGAGGAAAAAAAGGGAAGGGCATGGGGCCAAGTGCAAAAAGAGGCCTGATGCTTCGCAGTTTGCTGAACGGACTGCGAAGGAAAAGACTCCACACCCTTCGGTTCTGTATATGCGATGTCACTGTACTTTAGACACCAGGACCGTCTGCCTCACCACTGCGAGCAAACAGTTGAGCCCTCGCGCTGGAGGGGCCACAAGAAACGCCGGCCAAGTCGATGAGAGTAAAGGCCGATGGAAAGGCTCGAGGAACAGATAAACGCCCTTTACCCGCATAGGACTCCGGCCCCTTCCCCCCCCACACTGTTTTAAAAGACAAACTGGCACTCGCTGCAATACTTAGTGAACCTGAAGGTCTGTCACATCAAAACCATGTCCTCCTTGCACGCGCAGGGCAACACCGCCCTCCTCATTAAACGCCATGCAGTTGTTGGCATCGTCGTCAACCAGCAGCACTTCGTCTCGTAGTACCCCAAAATGGGCACACAACTAAAGCAAAAACACAATTGAAAAATGGCACGCCGTTAAAATGTTTGCACCTTGAGAGTTCGTAGGCTGCCATCCTCGGGCCACTAGGCCCACAAGAAGCACGGAATCGTAGCGAGACAGAATAACAAGGATTTAGCGCAATAAGCACAACGGAAAAAAGCCTTTAAATGGTAATAGCTAGACTGAAGGCCACGCAATCTACGAAGGGCAGCGTCGCTACGCGGATGGCTCAGCACTGGAACAAATGAAATGCAGGGAGCACGCGCAGGAAACCAACGTGTGACAGAGATGGAGGCAGCGGAGCAAATAGACGAGGAAGCAGTGCTAGCCGAGAAGAGAAAGCTGGAAGCAACTCACTTGCGCTATGTGGAAAGATTTATTATACGGCATCGGCGCTTTCAACCCCAATCCCCTATAATCAGTGGGGGACTTGTATAGCCTGAAGAGATTGCCCAGTCCATCCGCACAGACATGCTAAGGGGGTATATTGCAGCCAGCAAGGAGCTGAGCTCTGTTGCCTCCTCCGCTGCCCATGAACCCCCACACTCAAGGCATCAGAATGAACAAAAGTGAGCTGCCAGATCCAAAACACATCTGACCATCCCTACAGCCAGTAGGCCGCGTTCACACCCCCCCACCCTCTACCGCGCCAACACGGAGGCTGCTCGCCATAGAGACCTTCTCAATCATCACTCCTGTAGCCTTACGGTGGGTAGAACGGGAAGACTGCATCGACTCTAAACGAAGCGGCGCTCTCCTCAAGAACTCGGTGGACCAGAGGAGCACCCGCAAGCCGCCCTGGATAAGAAGCTACGGTCTTAGGGTCTTCAGACAGCAGAAACAAAAACTTTATAGCCAATACATATTTGTGTATACATGTACGAGGGCTAGCAAAGGCATCACATGCACACACGAAGGGCGAACAAGATCCAAAGCCATTACACGCCAAGAAACGATGCGCTAACAGAAACAAAAAGACACAGGAGAGCCTTACCTCCGAATGTGACAACAGCGATCTTGATTCCATACGCAGACGCAGCCGTAGCGAACGTGTCGAAGTCCGCAGACAGCGAAGTGAACACAGGATTTCCTGGAGTGTTGGAGGCGCTGCCACCTGACACGAGGCTCACAACACGAAGTGCAGCCAGAGACGAATACAGGCGACTCGAAGCCAAAGTTTTGAAGAAACCAGCATGCGGCTGACTGATAAATCATGCTTGCTCAAGAACTGCGCTGCTCCCCGAAGGTGCCATTGTTTGCTGATAGCTCAATATGTCCCTAAGCCTCGTGGTCTCAGCAGGCAGAAGGCTCTAAGATGTGATGACGGGGTGTCGATATGGTGGCTAAAGCACCTTATGGCGAGTTGCTGTCTTGTAGCAGATTAAGGGGTGGTTACAGCATGCCATCCCGCATGGGAAAGACTATGGAAGTTGCTGCTCAGTTGATGGGCTACACCTTATGGGGAAGGGTGAAAGAGGCTCAGTTTTGGCTGCATTGCTGTGTTCAAGCACTTGCCTGAGTGAGTGGTGATCATTGTCATGTCAAAGTCTACCGCAATGACTTTGACGCCCCCTTCATGCGCCGCTTCCGCGAGTGCTGTGCAGGGCTGCTGCGATGCAAGTGCACTGCGGAGGAGAGTTCTTAACATGGGTCCCTTGGTCGTGGAAGCCTCCTTTAGTGCGTCAGATTCCATGGCAAATGCCACTACAAAGAATAGGAGTATCCACAAAAACCAGACCGAGCCACTTGGCCGGCACGCCCCGTGATGATTCGACGGGGAACGCCAAATGGCGGCAAGAGCACGCAGTGATGGCACGATCGCGGCGTCAGCAATGGCTGGATACGGTGGGGAAGAGGCAAAGGGGGGTACATGTGCTGACTGCGTGGGGTGGGGACAGGGGAAAAGGTCAGAAGTAGAACTTCTTTCGAGCTGCTGGAGATGCGCTTGCTTCTGCTGTAAGACAGATTCTGACCCTAAAAGCACCGCTCCATCATATATACGGATTGGAAGACAGCCATATCTGGCCACTGCAAACGATGCGGATGGCGTCATACACGTGGAAGAATGGGGGGCACGGAGGTTTCGCCAATCAGTAAGCTCTTGATCCCTTCACCAGTTGCGAGAAAGCAACTTCGCTCAGGCATTATAGAAATTGAAAAGTTTCCACTTACAGGAATACGCGTTTCTTTTGTCGGTTGCTTTCGGGTCCGTCCGCTGCAGCCAAGCGCAGCCGATCCACCCACTACCCGTGTTCTGCCTCTGCCAACTCATAGTAAAATATTAAACAAACTCAAAATTAAGCAACATGTGTAAATACATATGGAGGAAAATACAGATATAGACGTGTATTGACCCGATGGAACGTCGGGATTAGACCCCTCCACGCCTTTATGCTCCCAAGAGTGGCTCATAACGAAGACACTTGGCACAATGACTTCCTTCAAGGGAGCCGCTCCAGGGCTGGCCTCACATAATACAGTATTTAAAGTCATACGGTGCTGCAGGATTTCCCGTTCTGGGAGTATAGCAGTCCCTACTAATCCAATAGCAGTAGTCTGGAATTGTAAAGAAAGCTCAAAACAGGAATATGGGAATCGTTGAAGTCGGTCCATTGGGGTTTCGTCTGTTTGAATTTGCCCCCTCTATCGGGTCTCTTATCTATAGTGAATTGCTCGGAAAAATGTGCCCAAAGTCTTAGAACACATGCTCTATGACGGGGCGTATGCTGCTTGTACAACGTCACTTTCAGCGTAGCGGGCGGAGCTGCACTTCGGCAAACATAACTTGATTACAGTTTGGATTTCGATTTCAGCTACAACGAGCTCCATTGTTGTACCGCTCTTCTGCTGCGTTTGATGTGTATCGTGGTATCTCACGTACGCATGCGGCAAACGTTTTAGAAGTATTGAGCAAAGTAACTGTGCGTTTTGCGAACGCCCTAGTAGTGCAGCTTTTTAATCCCATACTCTTCTTCATTCCCTGCAGACCTGGTATCTGCCGGGTGTGGCGAGGAAAGGGGGTTTCTGGAATAGAAACAGATAATATTATTTTTCTCCTACGTAATTCGACGTTGTGAGGCCAAGGGGTTTTAAAAAGAAACTTCAAGAGGAGCAGTAGAGGCACGACCGTCCATGAACGCAAAACCTTGACGAAAGATTAATCTTCAGTCATGAATGTTGTACACTGCCATTCAATGTGACGGTGAACGCTAATAGCCCCTCCACCTACCGGGGTGCTGACTGCAGGAATCTTGCAGCACAGATGTCCAGTCCTCCTTGACGTCTACTGGCTGCCTGGGAAAACGAACAGGGAACTCCGCTGATGGGGATTCATTCTTTACGCTGTTGTAGTATTTGATTGAGCTCCAGCAGCTTTTGCCATCGCTGCAGCTCTGAGTTCTCGCAACGCTGGCACCGTGCTGTCGCGCAAGAAGCCTGACCAAGGCCGTTGCTTTCAGGATTGCATCCCACTGCAGAAGGGGATGGTGTAGGCGCTGTCGCATTATGAAATACTCTCGGGGCTCTAGAGGCCTGGATTTGCCTTTTTTGGTGAGAGCGACAGCGTCTGTGTCCTCGATTGTTGCTTTTGCCAGCAGTACTCCATGGATCCAAGCCATCTATTATGGAATCCGCAGTAGCCACGGCTCTGCGAGCGCCATCGAGCACCGCTTGTATAATGTCGCTTGTGGACTTCAGTTCCTGGCGAATACACTTCGACGTATTCTTGGGCCGTTCGCTGCTTAGATACTCGGTCGAGCGGCTCAATTCTGTATTTGCGCAAATTAAGTTTGAACAGCTGCATGAAGGGGAAGTGGGAAGACGGTTGTGAGAAGCTGAAGCTGAGAAGAGGAGTGGCCCACCGCTTGAAGTCCACTTTAAATCTTCTCGGGAGCTGTCTCGCTCAGAAGGCATTCTTTGAGCAGTATCTTTGCTTGGTTTCGCCAAATGGGGCGCATGAGCCGTGGATGATATCGATATGCTTTCTGCTGTAGTCGGCTTTTGCCTTGCATGCTGTTGCTGCAAGGAACTTACCCTTCTTTGTGTTCTTCTCGGTGGGAATTCAGCTTTATCTGGTTGAGCGGTCTTATCTGCTAGCGAAGCTAGCGTAGTTTCTTTCACCCCTAATGCCCTTAGTGGCATTGGGGCGAGGAACAAGGCTTCCGTAACCAACTTTGGCTTATCCTTGCAGCCTTGGGCCATAGCACTCGCTAAGTGGTCAGCGGATGGGAGAGTACAGGGGGCTCTGCGACGAGTGGCAATCTTATGTCGGAAGCGTGTGAGGCGCACACGCTGACGGAGGCGGCATAGAACTCGACTTGCTAGGCTGGCCTTTCCGGATAAGCAGCGCGCTGCTATGTTGGCTACATGCTGATGCGGCGTTTGCCACATGGCAATCTGGGCACCGTCGGGTGCTACAGCTTTCAGAGGTTGCTTTGACCCTTCTCCAGGCGTATGTGGTGGCTCCACAGCAAGTGTCGTCGCTGCCCTGGTATCCATGAGGCGATTCACCAAGGGGGACAAAATCTTGTTATCGAACAAAGCAGGATGCTTGGCAGTCGACGGCCACGATGACTTTGTAGCAGCAGGCCGCCTGCTAGCGGAAACAGAAGGTCCATGAATAGGCTCAGTTTCCAAGATAGCGTTTTCCCTTTCGCCCGGTGGGCAATCCCCCACCTGAGCTCCTTGTGATGGAAAGTTGGTTCCCACAGTGGGAGCGTCCGCATTCCCCTTCTGCAGCAACGGGAGTGTTGGATTCTCTAGAGGCTGCTGCGGTGCCACTGGGCAGGCAATTGCTGCACTCGGTGGCGAAGAAGGACAAACAAACTTTAGCTCTGCTTCGATTGCTGTCTTTGCCAGCGGACTGCAGCTTCGGAGAGGTGAGGACGCATGGCAGCTTCCAGGCGGCTGTGGCAGCTGCAATAATTGCATGCCTGTGACCTTGGAGGGGACCAAGGAGGGGTTTACGCTAAGTGAGGGTGGTTGGAAGTATGCGTGTGTGCATCCCTGTACAGGCGCAGTGCCTTCCTGGCCTTCATGCCATGTCGAAGCGTCTTGCTTTAGGGTCGAGGAAGGACAAGCAGAGGCTCCCAATCTGGATGGGCTTTCTGGACGTTCCGGATCGACGACACCCTCGCCGCAGCCCACCCTGTTTTCGTCTGCCCGGACGGTAGGAGTAGAAGTCCAATTAACAGCAAGCGCTTCGCCTACTGCGACCGCTTGCATTGGCACGCAAGACTCTCCTTTTTTTTGGAAAGGCGAGCCGGTGTCCAGCAAGCGACACCCTCTCAGAGAGCATGGTGACAATTCGCTGAGAATACGACGTGGTGAAGAAGTGCTACAGGGACACGAGGCGCCTTCTCTGTGCCCAGTCTTCTGGCCACAAGGCTTGGGACTGCAGCGTTTGTTCTGTACGTGGGAGTTCTGGGAAACGATTCCCTCTGCACTACCTGCATCCAGAGAACTGTTGCTGATGTGTCTGCCGTCGAATGAGAGCGCGCTGTCCCAACGGCGTTTTTTCGTTCCCTGCAGCATATCCAAAAATTTCTCGCACGTCGTCTTTTTCCGAGTCTCGGCCACACGACGCAGCCCAGCCGCCTGTAACTCCGTGCAAGCATTTATTTGGTTTGATCCGTTCCCCCTAGGCATCCACCTTTCCTCGTGAAATCGGTTTGGAAGGAGGCTTCTACCAGGTGGTGCAATGAGGCAATTACATGAGCCTGCGCACCCAGAGCGCTTGACCTCCTGAATGGCCGCCTCTTGTACTCGGACTTCCTCCCGGCCGTCTCCCTCACCGAGATGCTGCAATAGCGGGGGACCCAGCTGGAGTCGAGGGAAGTCACAGTGGCTGACCACTCCTTTCTGATCACTCTCAAGTCCTTCAGGATCCATTAAGGGCCTCAAGGAAGCTACTTGAGCACCCTTTTCTTTCCAAGCCTCCTCTTTATCGCTTGCTGCGGAAGTCTCTGAAAAGGTTGTAGTCAATGACATGCACAAAGCCCTTGGCCGACAGAGGCAGTGACACGCACTGCCGTCTGCACACTCATGCCTACGAGCTTCATTGCGCTGTATTCGGCAGTCACATGGAAACGGAGACGCTGCCTCTTCGCCTGCTACAGTACCAGCAAGCTGCGCAGGGACCGGAGTTGCCGGCCTCACTCGGCCCGGAGACGATAGGCTTCGTAAGCATCCTTTGGCTGCTGAATGCCCTTCATGACTGTTTTTGACAGGCCTGCAGCAAGGTCGGTTCAATGTAAATTCAATTCCTTGTTCACTAGCTTCTGCAGGCAGGACCAGCCCAGAGCCTGCCGAGTGGCTCCTGATTTTGCAGTTACAGCATATCGGAGAGGCGCTAGCTATTTTATGGGCTGTGGTGTTCGAAGGCCCTCTTGAGTAGTAATTAGCTTCCCGCCCGAAGCAGCTGCACTTTGGAGAATCCGAGAGGCACACTTGGCTTGAGCTAACCTCCAGTGCTTCGCAACTGGTCACTGGCGAGGTGCGTTTAGTTGGGTATTGCACTGTTGCTGGAATAGTACTGCTGGAGACGAGTGGGGTTGGCAGGCTGCATTCCGGGCTACTTCCTGAGGCGCGAACAGATCGCCAAAAGTTGCATGATGGGGCTGGCAGCTTTTTTAACTCAGTCGTTGTTGCCTGCTCAGCGCTGTGTGTAGCAAAATGAGACGATGCGGAGAAAATTCCACCTTTGGACTTGTCTTGCACAATCGTGGGGGCCCTCTGGACCGGCGTGGTGCTTGCACACAGAGCCCCCGCAGCTGCTCCTGCGCATTCCCTAATCATCGTCTGACACGGCACATTGTGAGGCTGTAGAGCAGAGGAGACGGCTTTACAGCAAGGCTGGCGTGTGCCACAAGCCGCCGCGGATGCCGAAGGAACATCTGCCTCTTCTCGATGCAAGCACGCGCTTTCAGAGGCACATCCGTCCTGCAGGGTGATGAGGCTGCTGTGGGGAGAGATAAGGGTCTCAGGTCTGCGACTGCGAGCAGAGCATTCAACAAATGCAAGGTTCCAGAGATGGAGTTAGCCAGAAATCTTTCGTAGGGTGGTTGAAGTGCAGAGCTTTCTCCTAGGCCATCATTCCACTCTTCGCTACCCCCGATCCCCTCCCTTTCCCCACCAAGTCTCCTTCAACAGATCTGGTCGCGGCGCCAAGCATCAATGCTTCACGCAAAGGAGCTCTACTCTAACCATAAGATACTACATCGACCATTTATTTGTAACCGCCACGCAGGGAACTATGCAGGGAGCCATTTGGTTAAATCCCTTGGCTGCGGCTGCTGACTAGGTACCTGTGCCGCTGTTGCTTCGAGGGACGGAGGCCGCCCACCTGCTTTGCCACTATCTGAGGTGTCTTATGTCCCTGTTGCACTTTGAAACACCAGGTGGAGTGATGAACTTGTTGCTGCTGCTGGTACGCTTTCCGCACAGGGCGGTCCGAGGCAGCTGGAGACTGCATTGGAGTTATCGGGAGCTGCATTACTTCGCGCTGGACGCGCTTACTGGCGCGCGGTTCGCGAGGCGTAGCCACAGGTACGCAGCCTAATGCGCATTGCTGTGAAGGTTTCAGCCCGTCTGAAGCAAGCGAGGAGGCCCCAATCTGGTGCTCGCAAAGGTCTTCTTGGGCAGTTCGGTTCTTGCGTTCCTCACGTGGAGGGTGAACGGAGCGATTGTTTGGAGTTTTCAGAGGAACTGCCGCGCGGCCTTCCTGGCGTCGTTCTTGTAAGCACTGTGGGAGAGGCTGCTGCAAAGCCGTCTGCCTATTGTGAAGCTGCTTCACAGCCTGTGATTCGAGGTCGGCAAGTGGGCTGTAAGCATCAGTGTTTCCATGTGATTCTGCTTGCGTTAGACACGCAGCAGGCATCTGGCTGTGAGGTGCCGAGCCGCAGAAGTTCCTGCACTGCAGTGCTTCCGTCCGTTCTGCGGTTCTCGTCATGGCTGTTCCCCAGGAAGAATATGCCTCTTTCTGCTGCCTTGGACTAGATGCCACGATCCCTTGGGCAGCGCAGAATTTTCGGCCTTCTGGAACCGTCGAGGCTGGCTCTGAACAAATCGCCTCAAACTTTTCAACCACCTGATGGTGTTGGAGGCCTACCAAATGGGGTGCGAACGCAGAGCACTGAGAGATTTGGGCTCGTGTGGGCCTTAGACATAGATGCAACCTGGCATCCTATGGACTCAATGGCAGGCAGGCAACCGCGCTGCAGAGGCTTACCGGTTTGAGGCTTTACTGACTTTGAGTCTCCTGTAGCGGCTCTAGCACAGGCAGGTTTTTTCGCAGCGTTCTGGAGCTGCTGTTGCGCATGCTCTACCAGATCTTCCTCTATTAGGCGCTCCTCCAGATAAGGGTGTTGGTCTGTTACTTTCTCCCGAAAGCACCGCTTTCTACCAGATGCACCGACGACGGAGTGAGCCTCTAAGTTTTGTCTCGGCTGTCCCCTGATGCATATGGCGCGTGTTGGTGGCTCAACAACCACCAAAGGAACCGGGTCACTCGTTTCGACGCAGCGCCTGTAAAAAACCCTTCGGACGTCTTTGTTAGAGCTCGCGCAGCATAAATTGCGGCTCGGCCTTCCAAGTGTCTCGGCGTGCTCACAAGGCTGTGACTCCGAACAAAGTAAAAGTTCTGAAGTTGCTGGGCCTTCTAAATGCTGGCACCAGGCGCCGTGCTTCAGATTTCCTGTCGTCTCTTTATTATAGTCTCTACAATGCGTCACGCCGCAAACTCTGCTGGAGGTAGCAGAGCCGTTCTGCTGTGGTTGTGTTCCTGCCACTGAGGGCAGGAGTGCGGGACCAGGCTGTGGAGTGAGAGCTCCCAAAGGGAAACACCCTAAAGGGTCGCCTGCGTTACCTTGTGGGAGACACACATGGTTACTCTTTAGTAAGTGCGCGTGGCACTGACAGTGTGCAAGAGATTTGGGAATCCGTTCGGGAGATACTGAGGACGATGGACTTCGTCCTTCTGTATAGCAAGCCTCGCGCAGGAAAGGCGCCCGGTTTTTCCCAAGTACCCTATTTTGGGTAAGACCTTTCAAGCGCACTGGAAGGATACTAGCGAGAGGCTTTTCCGGTATGGATGGCAAAGCTGGTGGGCGCAATGCTGTTTCACGAGGAATCCTGGAAATGGGGGCACATAGTCCTGAAGGAGTGGCCAAAGAGCCCGACACGACCTCTGGGGAGGTGCCTGCATCTGCAGCCGCTCCGCTCATATATGCGGCTGGTAAGCCGCAGCTTTGTGCCTTCTCGCCACTCCGATGATTTAAAGGTTCTCGTGGGAAGTAAGCCTTGACCGCACCACCTCTGCTCTCTGAATAATGTCACATACACACAATGCACTTGGGAAGATGCGAGACGCTGCAGTACTCCGACTTTAAGTGGAACTCACCGCCAGACCTTTTTGCACAGCTTACTACTTTGCATCAAACTGTACAATTCTGGTGAAGACTGCCACACCCCTCTTCCCGTTAGAGCTTTTACAAGCATTCCAAAGCTATTCTTCTCACCCTTCGTTCCGTGGACGGGTGGGTCATGGCAACTGCCACCGCCCACCCTACTGGAAATGGCCTGTGGAAAGGATACACACACACACACATACACACACACACGCACATGCATCCGTCGAAATCCTTGAGTCTCTCCATAATGACGTAGTACAAACGCCGAAAGCACTTAAACAATCGTATTCAAGCGCTTCCAGGTGAGATCATAGAAGAAAAATCCCGTCCACTTTATGCTACCCTCTTGCCCATGCCAGCTTATGTGCACTGTCAATCGCACACATTGGTATGCCTGTGACGATGGGGCAATCCACTTCGAAACATTACACAACATTACTAGAATACCCACAAACTTGTCTCAAACAGGTAAGCAAACAAACACCAAGCACATTGAAATAAACTACCACTGCAGCATGCCATCTACGACACTAAAGCCGTCCTAGCTCGACATACACACCTTGGAAGCACCATCTCGCCTCTGCGAATAGTCCGGATATACTGGAGCCGACCTCGCAGCGCTCCTCTGGTGGTCGTAGTCGAGAGAGCGGTGACTGTGTTTTTGCTTTTCTGCCGAGTTGGTTCTTGTGAAGAGGACGCGCTGGCGAGGATCGGTAACAAAGGACTGCCTGACCTGTCGGCGAGAAGCAAATG
>NW_020312316.1:0-13211 GCF_002999335.1 Cyclospora cayetanensis | reverse complement strand
ACCAAACCAAAACCACTCCACCACCACAAAAAAAAAAAAAACAACCCACAAAAAAAAAAAAGCTCACACCCACTCCCCCAACACCCCGACCACACCACACACACCCTGCACCACACAACCTCGTCACAACACACACTCACACAAACATACACCCACACACACACACACCCACACACACACACACACACACACACACACACACACACACACACACACTCACACACACACACTCACACACACACACACGCTGTTTTGGCCAACGTTGAAGGACATGCTTGCAGAAAAGATATTTCGTGCGAGTTCTCTGCGAAGCCGACCATTCCCATATGTAATCGTAGCTGTAGATGTTACTGCCGCAGAGCGGCGGGGTACTAGGTGCCAGCCTCCTTGCTCCTAGCGCATCTACTACCGCTGTGGGGGGCTCTGGAGAAGAAGGCTCCAGCCAGTGGAAATGCTGCTGCTCCTTAGAAGAACACCTGCGGCTCCCCAGCGTAGAGGCTGAGTCCAACAACTGCCAGGAGCCACAGTCTTCTGTAACGATTCGAGTTTCGCTTTATCGCAGTGAGTGCAACGAGAACCAGACTCCTGTTGCTGCGTTAGCAGCAATGCGCTCCCAACGACTGCCCTCCTAAAAGCGTCGTCCCCTGAGTGGCAGAACGGAATTTCGCTTCGCTTTTTACCCTCTAAGTGTCAATACACGGGGCTTCCGGGGTGTCTCGACAGCAGGCACGCTGGGGAACGCAGCTAGACGATCAACACACCGATGGGAAGCAGCCCCTCTCCAGGAGGACGGCCTCCCCTGCCTCCCGATACTATTTGAAGGCACAGAGCATCACTGCTGGCAAGCGGTTGACGCGCTGTTCGCCTCCAGCCTCACCACGAGCTACCTGGCGCAACTCGACACATTTAGTTGCCAAGCCGTGATGCATGGTGAGGGCCCCTATAGAGGTTGGGTTAGCACTTCGCTAAAGTGCGCACTGCTTTGAAGAGTGGCAGCTCCCAAGGAGCACAGGAGACGTCTGGTTCGCGCGACACCTCCTAAGAGCCTACGGAGTCTCCTCAAGGCTATGGGGTTCCCAAAGCCTTGGAGAGGCGTTATCGCCTCGAAGCCTCGCTGGGCTTGCGAGGCGTGCTGCTAGAAGAATACGTGACGCAAGACGAAGCGGCACACTAAATACGACTACACGGAGACATCCCGCGGCTCGAAATTTTCTGCAAAAAGGGCTATGGGGAGGGAGGAGGAGCTTATCTGACGGCTGAAGCCGCCCTAATGAACCCCCCTGCTTCCTCCATTTAACACGGATTCAAGAAGGCTGGCCAGCGCGGAGGCAGCAAAGAGGCCTGGAGGGTGCCAAGGAGGCTCTTAGGCAGACACCAGAAGCGTTCTCCTCCTCCTATCTGTTTGGCACACACCACTCACAGCAACGCATATAGCAACTACAGAGGGTGCCCACTTTCGCAGGGGAGGCGGCGGCGAAATGCGATCTCGTGGAAAAAACGCGCATGTGGCGGCTGCTCACAGCCGTATGTATGCATGAATGTATGTATGCATGAATGTATGTATGCATGAATGTATGTATGCATGAATGTATGTATGCATATGTATATACGCGCACAACGGAGACAAGACACTGCTAACCTTCAGGGGTACGCGCAAGAGTTGAGGCCGCTCAAAGCAGAAAAGGAAGGCTTCGCTCTCGGAACCCTCTTTCGTCTGTAGAAAGACATGCACACAGACGGCGCAGATGAACGGTAGGGTGGGGAGGGGGAAGAATGAAGGAAGGAAGGAGGGACGGTCTGCTGCAGAAGGGAAGACGGCGTCCTCTAGGAGAGGGCAGCTTCGAAAGAGAAGGGCTTAGTGCTGCTCCACGCAGCACTAAGCACAACAGGGTACGTGCGAAGATCGCACGAACAGGCGGATACAAATCGCCCCCTCCCCTCATATCCCCCTAAAGAGAGCAGCCGCAACTGCGAACCTGCAAAGCGAACACGCCTACAACTGCATGTATATCCCCGCATGCACGTGTGAGGCGTTGCGAAGAGCTTACCGAGGCTGGCAGGCAACTTGTGAGCCGCACACAACCCACCACGCAGCGCGTTGGATAGCGTTCTGGGAAAGGGGGCAGTCTAGGCCGCTGTGAAGGGCCCCCCTCTTCTACAGAGGAGACAGCTGAGACAGCCTGCAAAGCCTCGCGCTCGCATTGAGCCTCAGCGGCAGAAACAGCAGCGCCGCTTGGAGCTGCTTCCGCCGCATGAATCCACAGCCTGAGGAACACGCATCGAGACAAAACAAACAGCACCCCGCAATTCACCAGCCCTCGCCTCTCGAAGCGTAGCCATCGAGGCAGTCAAGCGTCACTAGAGGCTCTGGCAGTGGGGAGAAAGTCATCCCTCCACAGTAACGGCTCGGAGGAGAGAGAGGCCCCCCTCCCCCCCTTCTTTCTCCAGAGCAGAATTCTGGGGAGGTCCGATAAAGGCCTTTTTTTCCACCCCACAATGCTCAAAAAAACATGCAAATTTTTCCCACCCCACCTCCCCCTTTTGAACGCGCAAGCTCGTCAGATGCCCTGCCAGAAAATTCCACGAGTCGCATGCGCAAAGCCGTTTTCTCCTCGAAGAGACAGCCCAGACACCAGGAGAGCCAGGGGGCCCCCAGGGGCCCCTCGCGCTTGTGCGAGCCAATATGTACCTGCCGCGGTATGCAGAAAGCCAACTCCTGACTTCTTTGGTGACAAAGCCGCTCACAATCAGGGAGGCATGCGGCTGGCTCACGGTGAGGCAAACTCCAGCGTCCTCTGCATCTTCCGCTGCCTGCTGCTCGACGCCAAAGCCGTCTGCAGCGGTGCTCAGGCTTATCCACAAGTGCTCTTCGGCTGTCTCCGCATCCGCAGCTGCCTCATCGTCCTCCAGGGGGGGCCCCCAGGCAACGCCAAAGGCAGAACCTTCGCTTCGGGGGCCCCCCACACGAAAGACTCTGTCACCGAGATTTCCCCCCTTATACGCCGACCACTGTTGAGGCTTCTCTAAGTGCTGCATTCCCCATACCGCAGGTGCATCTGCCGACTCGCAGCCTTCGCGCTGCTGCTGAGCCTCCCTCAGTCGTTGAAGCAGTGTCTGCTGCTGCACAGACAACTCTGCACGCCAGCGCCCACGAAGTGCGCCTTCCTCCTCGACGTCAGCAGAAGATGCTGCTGCGTCTGCCGCATTAGGTGATGCTGCCTCTTGAGCTCCTGCTCCCCCTTGAGCTCCTGCTGCCTCTTGAGCTCCTGCTCCCCCTTGAGCTCCTGCTGCCTCTTGAGCTCCTGCTGCCTCTTGAGCTCCTGCCTTTCTGTTGCCATCCTTCGCGATCGGCGGTGTCTTCGCCGCTTTTTCTGCCTCTGATGAGCTCGAAACGGCTCGAACTCCTACTACTGCTGTTTTTCCACCTGGCCGTGTTGCTGCTGCCGCTGACTTGGATGCGCGCTTCTGCGGTCGTGCGATTGCGTAGACGTCTTTGAGCAAGAGGCGTGCAAAGCCCCTAAGGGACGTGTCAGCGAGGAGCTGCAGCGAGGAGTCTTCTCCTGCTGCCAGCTGCGACTGCTCCTCGTCTGCTGCAGCTGTCTCTCTCTCAACCATGGCGTTCCAGGCTTCTTGCAACTGCTCGACAGGCGTAAGCCTCACGAGTGGGGTGTCATCCATCCCTTCCCGCTGCGGCTGCGGCTGCCTGTCAGCGTCAAGAGAGGGCCATGCAGTAGCAGAAGCCTCTTGCTGCTGCTGCATTCCCGCCTCCAGCTTTGGCCATCGTTGCTCTTGCATGCGCTGCCGCACGCGAGTTGCAGGAGTCGATCGTGGGCTTCTCTTGGGGCTCCTTTCCGCGAGGTCTCTCTCCTCTTTTGCGAGCGACTGCCGCGCATCCTGCTGCTGCTGCGCCTGCATATTCTCCTCCTGGCACTGCTCGTCAAAGGCTCTCAGCAACGCCTCGGCTTCCTCTGGCAAAGTCGAAGACTCCGCAACCACGCGACGCCCCTCAAAGTCGAACGTGAGCTTCGCACGGCCTGCAGCAGTGCAGGCAGCGGGAACGGAGGCAGACACGCCTGACGCGCAGCAATGCAAAAGCCTTTGAAGAAAACAAACCCTTCGAGAGGGTTGGTGCGTGCATGCACTCGTGGCTCAACGCGAAGCAAAGAACCCCCGCAGATGCTCTGCGGGGGCTCTTCGCCGACTTCTCCCCAGTGGGGCTCTCAAAGAATACACGCGAACAATTACGTGAACGACGTGTTGTCGAAAAGAAGCAGGCAGAAACAAGCAAACGAAGGCTTTTCAACAGTGCTCGCATGCTGAGCTGGAGGCAGAGAGCGAGAAGACACCGCACGCGATGGGCGCCTCGCCATCTTCAACGCCACGCCATACATCATACATCACCGCAGGCCGTGGCGGAGCACTTCAATTCAACGCTCCCACGAAATTCAAGGATCTCTCTCTCTCTGTTTAGGGGTGTGTGTGTACATATGTGTATGTGTGTAAATGTGTGTGTGTGTACATATGTGTATGTGTGTAAATGTGTGTATGTGTGTGTAAATGTGTGTAAATGTGTGTATATGTGTGAAAATGTGTGTAAATGTGTGTAAATGTGTGTATGTGTGTGTAAATGTGTGTTTGTGTGTGTATGTGTGTAAATGTGTGTATGTGTGTGTGTAAATGTGCATGTGTGTGTGTAAATGTGTATGTGTGTGTGTAAATGTGTATGTGTGTGTGTAAATGTGTATGTGCGTGTGTAAAGGTGTGTGTGTGTGTGTAAAGGTGTGTGTGTATGTGTAAATGTGTGTGTGTGTGTGTGTAAATGTGTATGTGTGCGTGTAAATGTGTATGTGTGTAAATGTATGTGTGTAAATGTATGTGTGTAAATGTGTGTGTGTGTGTAAAGGTGTGTGTGCGTGTAAATGTGTATGTGTGCGTGTAAATGTGTATGTGTGTAAAGGTGCGTAAATGTGTGTCTATCTCTCTCTATATATATCTATCTCTATATCTGTCTCTATATGTCTCTATCTATCTCTCTCAGTACTCCCTACAGTTCTACCTTTTTCTGCGTTGAACGCATTCGTAAGACGCTGAAGCAAGGCGGCCCTCTCTTCTCGCCGTGCTGGAGACAGCCACACGTCTGCGCGAGATGATTCCGCTCTGGCTCCGGCAGATGCGTCGAACCAGCAGCTGCTCAGATCCAAAATTTTTGTTTGTTGTTGTGACTGCGAGTCGCACACCACTAGTCGGCGGTGCAGCCGCAAGGCTGAAGAAACACAGGGGCAGCTGTCACCGTCACATCATGAAAAGCAGTGCAACAAGCGCTTAGCGAGAGCCTCCACAAGAAGCATGCACAGCAGCAGCCGCCGTACAACAGCAACGCAGAAATTCCCCACGTGTGCATGCGCATCTCTGGCCGTGGAGGAACCCCACAGCCTCTCAGGTGGCTGTGAGGAGGGAAGGTGCGGAAGGAAGGGAGGAAGAGGCAAAGTGGCGAAGGCTTTTTAACGACAATTGTTAAGCAGCAGCAAAAAGAAGTTGGGGACCTACCTTTAAGGTGAGCCTCATCAGCGGCAATCTGTTGCTGCAGCCGTCTCAGGCGCTCCTGGATCGCCTCCGTTGGCTGCTGCGTCTGCAGCTTCTGCTGGTGAGCCTGTTGCTGCTGAACCTCTTCCTGCAGCAGTGCGAGTTCACTCCTGCTTTCGATCAGCTGCTTGTTCACGGCAGCAGAAAGCGCGGTGAGACCTCTACTAGGCACAATGTCGTTGCCGCAAAACAAACACCGAGGGGCATGCTGCACAGACTCTCCACTGCTGCTGATGTCGTAGTGGCAGCGAATCAAGCCGCAGCTCAAGCACACGCCATACACTCCATGATCCACGCCAAGGCACAGGCAGTGGGCAGTAGCTGCTTTGGCTGCGGGGAGAGAGGCTTCTAGCTTCCCTGCCTTCTGCCTGCCTGCATGCTCCGTCTGAGAGCGGCTGCTGCTGCTGCTCGAAGTGCAACTGCTTGGCGCTGCAGATACAACAGCAACTCCGAATCGCTGCAACACTTGCTGCTGCTTGCGAGGCACCCGCTTTCTTGGGGGGGGTGCCTCT
This sequence comes from Cyclospora cayetanensis, assembly GCF_002999335.1. Taxonomy (NCBI): domain Eukaryota; phylum Apicomplexa; class Conoidasida; order Eucoccidiorida; family Eimeriidae; genus Cyclospora; species Cyclospora cayetanensis. The sequence continues at coordinate 7,116 of NW_020312316.1, read as the reverse complement.
GCCCAGCCCACGTCCTCAAGCAACTCCTCCGCAGAAGGTGGCATGCTGTCTTGTGTTCTCCCCTTTTGCGGCAGCAGCAATTGCTTCTCTTGCTTCTGTTGTTGCTTCTGTTGCTGCTGCTTCTGCGTCTTCTGCAGATGGTGGTTTAAGGGCGGTACTGAATTCTGTGGCGCATGTGCAGGGTACTGGACGGGCATCTCCTGTGGTCGGTGCGTTTGAGTTGACGGATTGCTCGGCAGAAGCTGTTTTTTTTCTTGCTGCTGGGGATATATTCCCTTCTTCGGCTGCTGCATCTGCGGCCGCTGTCTCTGAGGAGGTGCTTGACGCTGCTTTTCGCTGTGTCTTTCTGCATGAGAGCTCCCCACACCGCTTCTGCTGCAGCTGCTGCTGCTGCTGCCATCTCCGCCGCTCGCTGATTTTGCACCCCCAGTGCTCCTAGCAGAAGCAGCCACAGGCTTCTCTCCCCCGAAAGATCTCTCCTTCCTTTGCACGGAGGCGGAGGAGGGGTTATCGAGAGTATGGGGAGAAACAGCAGGAGCAGCTGTTTCTTCCGCGGAAACAGCAGCAGATCGCGCAGCTGCGTCAGCATCCCCAAGGAAGGTGGGCTGTGAAAACGCAACTGTTTCCCTGCGATTCTGAGAGAGCAGAAAGGACTGAGGCTCTCCTGCTCTGTTACCGTCATCACTCATGGCGGAGGCGTTGCAGCTGCTGCTGCTGCAAGCGCGGGTTACAAAGGCGTCTACAAAGCGTTCCATCAGGGGTCTAGCGCTGCAGAAACTCTCCTGCGTGTGAAGCGGCTCGACGATTGCCTCAACAAAGTCACGGAGACTCTCTACAGCTGTGGAGTCGATGGTCGTTTCCTTATGCGGGGCAACACCCCCTGCGAGGATTTCCCACATGTGCTGCAACAAGGCGGGAGAGACATCCTGCACCTGCATGCGCAGCAGCTCTGCGAGCTGCGGCAACTGCGCCGCGGCAAAGTCATCGGGGATCAGCACGGGGAACTCCATGGCTACAACCTGCGCGTCGGATGCATCAAAAAACGGCTGTACAGCGCCGCATTCGGAAGTTCTCCTGCCCCTTAGACTCATGAAATACGCAGACACACAACGCACATGATCATGCTCTCGGCAAGAGAGCGGTCTCGATACCTTCTCGACAACAGCGCAGGACGCCTCGTCATGAGCCTACTAGCAGCCGTCAAACGAGATGGCATGCCATGAACGTTACATAGGAGAAAGCGAGTCTTGTTAGTGCCGACTTATACTCTTGCGGTAGAAAACGCCGAGAAAAAGCCTTAGCAGCGGATTTTAATCTCTTTCTCCCTATCGAGCGGCCACTAAAATGCTGTACTTTTGCATGGCGTGCGCCCTCAATTGGCTGCATGCGGGACAGCTGAGTTGCGATTCTTCGGTAAATCTCGCAATACTGTATTTCTCACCAATTAATTTGTGCCCGCCGAGGCTTGTCCATCTTTGAAAGTGTTTGGGGGGCTGGAATTTCGGCTGTCAAAGCCGCATAGGTGGGCTTTTTGTCTTTAGCTCTTTGCGACAGTGAAGCGTTTGGCGGGTTATCCTGTCATTAAAATCAACACCTGAACTGTATGCCACATAAGGCGAAGCCATGCCAGTTGTGGGGTCGAGCTTTTTTCTCGAAGAAGCTAAATTGCGCATGCATTTATACAGCCAAAGGCGCACATCGGCGGGTAAAAGGCAACTGTTGCTTGCTTGAGGGTCTGTTAGGGAAGCAAAGGAGGAAAACCGCAACGGATACTTTACCGGCGGCAGCTGTAGAAAGTGCTTTTCGTTTGAAGCTTCTTTCTTCGGTGCCCTTCCCCGCCGATCTTACAGATCTGTTGTTGTCTTCACCGTTTATCAGTCCCTCTGCTAGCTGCGCTTACTCTAAAGAAAACAGAAACAATGGCTTCTGGCCTTCAATCTCTTCTCGAGCGTAAGATTAACCCCAAATCACACCCCAAATGGGTCAGCTCATGAGCGTATTGCGATATGCATGCAAGTTTGAACCTCCTTGTTGTTGCACCCTCATGATAAGGAATCTTTTTGCCCGTGTTCTCTCGATAGTCCATGTTCCCCCGCATTTCCGTTTCATGGATTGTTCATGAATCTAGCCATTGTTACGCGTTGGCTGACTTCCCGCGGTGAACTGGTGCTCGAGCTGCAGGCCAGTGATATATCCAGGAACTGTATGTTTTCATTGCATATGTGCTCGACGCACTATGCTATTGGGTAACTTGTTGAGTAGTGTGCTGGTCCTTTTTGGCTTTCTGCATTGCGGGCTCCCGAATGATATCTATAGGTCTCGTTCATCATCTGCCGTGTTCTGGATATGGTCGATACACCCCATGCCGTCCGTGCGTGGACCCCATGTGTGCATTCCTGTTGGTGGTTTTTTGTCTATCGGTGTTTGTATGCCTGTTTGCAGAGCGAGTTTGTGTGCTGACGTTTGACGGCCGCCTGTTCATGGGTACTTTAATAGCCTTTGATCAGTCCACAAACCTCGTCTTGAACAAGTGCACGGAAAAGGTGGTCCACGAGGACGCACCAGTAGAGATCGTGCCCCTGGGGTTGTATCTTCTAAGAGGAGATAATATGTAAGCAGTCCCTTCTCTGCTTATGCCTTTGCTTTTTGTGAATCTTCCACGTAGTCTAGGCTGCTCCTTGAATTATGGCATCCGCAGTCGGTGCCACCGTGCTCTGAATGTGGTCAATACACCCCATGCAGTACTCGCATTGACTCCGTGTGCGCATTCCTCTCGGTGTTTCTTGTCTACTGGCGTTCGTGTACGTCACTGCGAGTCTGTCTTCGCTGTGCCGGCCCCTTTTGCTGTCCTCCCCCCTGTATAGACACGTTCTCGTGTACAGGCATGTACCTCGCGTGGGGTTGTCTGTTTCTATGACCAAGGAGGGCGTATGAAGGGTAGTTGAGGAAATACAGAGAGAGCCTTAACAGCGTTTGAAAGAGGATGCGAAACAGAAGGGGCACGGAGGGTAGAGTAGAGCAAGGCCCACTCTCTCAGGCCAGGGCACTAGCCGTCAAAAAAAGTTTCTAACAATATACATAAAGGCAAAAACAGGCATGCAGACCAGTGCAATGGACCTCTTCAATGGGTGTGCCACCAACATCTGCAAGGAAGCTCACTTCTTTCCGTTCAGTAACGATAGCATTTGTTTGTAAAAGGCACTCCAGAACGCTGCGGGCGGCCACTCCTTTAAGTGCATGTCTCGTGCTGTTTTGTGTTTTCTTCACAGCGCTGTTGTGGGTCAAGTAGACGAAGATGTTGAAAAGTCTATTGATGCCTCGGGTGTCCGTGCACCTCCTCTGAAACCAGTAAGCACGCAAGCTCTTCTGTCGAACGCTCACTAATTACCACAGCGACCGTTGCCGGATAGGTGTGTTTCCTTTTTCTTAGCGGCCTCGCTTTTCCCATTTGTCAATTTCAAGAGCTTCGCATTAAGGCTTGCGTGAAGTTCTGTTTGGATGACGTCTCCTGTGTCCGTTGCTTCAGATTAAACACTCCTAGGGCACCTTGTGGGCTGCCTACTGCATCCAGGTTAACTAGCCACCACATACATCTCTCAGGTCCATGATTTCAGAGCTGCAGCGACGCCCGTGTTTGCATCTCGTAGCGGCCGCAGAAACACCGTGCTGATCCAGGAGGCAAGCCTCTCTTTAGCTTTATCGTCAGCAGGGTGCATGCCCACGCTTGGAAGTGCATGCTCATAGGTGCAAACGTGTTTCTGTATGTGTTAGCACGTCTAGCCGTAGATGCATGCATTCAGACCATTGGATGTACTATGGCTCTTGTGTATGCAAGCAAGCACATAGGCTCATTCTAGCGTGCGTGAGTACGCACCAGTATGGGCACACGCACACGTGCACACATCGAAGCCTCAAGCATGAGTTACAAATGCTCAAAATAAGCTCATGCGTATACACATATGCCTGTGTTGGCGAATGTATTTGCACGCCACTTCTTGGTTTCGTACGGAATTGGAGCACCAAAGACTGTCATGGGGCCTCAAATGTCGGTAACAACGTAAAGGGCCGAGTGTCAGCCTCGTCACCTAGGAAGTCTGAAATGTATGGCGAAATGGGGAAACAAAAGCCTCTTTTGAATGAGGTTCACCATGGGAACCGAAACCGAGGAAATTGTTTAAAGCCTATTCTTTGATGTACGCGTGCATCATTTGTCTCGAATCCACTCCACGTTGTTGACACAAGAGCACTTGCAGAGCAGGACTAATAACACGAAAGTCTCAATTTTGTTTCATGAGGGAGCCTGAAGGAGATGCTCAGAGACGAAACAGGAGTGCGTACGCTTCTCCATACCAGCTAGAACACTTGCTTTCCCTTTCGGCTGTCTGCCTTATTGGTGTCCTATTTCATTTATACTCGTAGGCTTGACATGAGTAGCGACGCGGAAATACCTTGTTTAGAGTGTCAAGGGTGTGTATCGGTCTGCTTGCGAATGCGTCAGCCCTAATCTATGAGGGACGGGCGGTTTATTTACGTCCTTCTACATGTTTCCCATATTGGTATTCTCCATCTGAGGTCTCCGCTGGGAGACATTAACTCTAGATGAAACACTTTACAGGTTCTTGGGTTCTTCAACAGAACTCCCTCCTTTCCCTCCCCGTGCCCCTCAGAATACCCCACATGATGGAATAAAGACGGCTAGGGTGCGCGTAGCCAGACCATCCAAGTATTCCCAGCTATTTGCACGTAGCATCAGGCACACACCCCCAAAGCACTGCGTCTGAAAACAAGCAGTACTTCGAAATCAACAGTTTATACGGACAGACGAGCCAATTAGTAGAGTTTTCATCAATTCCTAGCTCAGGGTGCCGGTGTGGCAGAAAATGTGTAGCGGTAACCTGCCCGCTACACACTTAGAAAACAGAATGTTCCTTCTATGTGCATGCTTTTTGTCACGAATGTGTTAGCTTGATGGAGCTGCCGCCTTGATGTTGACCCGTGGAGGAGCAAATGAAAGAAGAAGGGTTGCTGAACCCCAGCTTTTGGAGCCATGCACTTGCGCGTGTATGCACACGGCATCTCATACATGCTTACACGCATGCATGCGAATGAGTATGCAACACTGCGTTATACATACATCTTCCACGCTTAAATGACACATGGCATATAACTTACTTCAAGCTACATAAACAAACTGGCGCCTTAAACCCCGCCAGGGCGGCACTTTCCCCTCTGATTTTGTGTGGTCTCTGTTGATCTGGACCTCTGTATAACAGCACGCATATGGATTTTCTGCCTCCTTTATTGAGCTGCGCAGTACTCTTTTTCGCAGTTATATCTCATTCGATGCTTTCAGATGTTTTGATCGTGCATAGAACCTATCAAGTTCCTGCGTAGGGTGCCTGGGTGTAGATGGCAGAAAAGCCTGTGATAGAGCCAAAGACTATGAGGTCCATGTGCTATAGTAAATCCAATGTTATAAAATAAAGTCGCACTGTTTAGGATTCAGGGCCTAAAGTTTGTTGTGGGGTGTCTGTACAGTCGACGGAGCGGGGGCACCACTGGCCCGAGGCTGGAAACAGCCAGAAGCCAATGCATGCCCGTTGCTGTTTTTCTTCGTGTTTTAGCATTTTCTATTCTTTCGCAAATGGTTTATCGTTTTAATGCCTCGCCTTTGCTGCTGGGCCACGCACACTCCCGCTGTAGGAGGCTGCAGTCACCTTCTTTCAGCGCCCGGTGGTTCTCTCTATTGCAAGAACCCTGAACGGTAGAGCCTCAACGTCCAATCTTCATCTAATGGAGACTGTAGCTATGCCTAAGTGACGAAGGCGCCCCTCGGGGTCCTGAATGCCTTGGGATTGACCGTAAAGTTCTACGGATCAGGCTTCAGATTTTGGCTGTAGCTTCCTTTCTCCGCCGCGATCACCTTGTCAGCCGCAGCTTCTCGCACTCCCAGCAGGGGTAATTCTGGCAAAAGTGCAGCAGCCACTTGGACAGAGACCTACAAGTTCTCCTTTCTATGGCAGACTTCCTCTCAGGAGGCCCTTGGGGTGGCTCCACAGCCGCCAGCTGGGAGCCATTTGTCGCAGGCACTCTCCAGCACAGCAGCGATGCTGGGGCCTCTCATGCTGGGGTGTACAAGACTCAGAATTACAGCGCTTTGGAGGAACAGCTGAGAAGGCGATTACAGGAAGCCCGCGGGAACCTGGAGAAGGCCGAGCTGACCTCGCAGAGTATGAAATGTATCCTTTGTACACGTGCATCTCGTTGCATGCGTGAGGTCTTACAGCTTTGTGCGAAGCGTTTCGTACGCGTTTTAAGGGGAGAGGCATGCATCACTAGCTGTGATGCATTTGCAACGCGCCGATTTTTCTAGTGCCTTGTGCTGCCGATCGAAGCTTCTTCGCTGCCTTGGTGCCAGGTGTCGTTGCTTCAGCGTCTTTAACAGGCAGGCCAGCTCTCTCAGAGGCCATAATCGTCGTACAAGAAGCCTTCGCACAGGCGGTGCTGTTTGTTACGGTGTCTGTTTTGTCCCCTTAGGCTTCCACGTCACAAACCCTCTCTCCAGTGCCCTCTGTGCTGCAGAAGCTTTAGTAAGCGGTATTGCACAGACCCCCTACGAATAGTCTAACAGCGGACAAGCACGCATGCAGGTGTTCTTCAGAAGAACAAACCTCACCCCACAAAGCTGCACACGCACTTCAAAAAGGACTGTGTCTGTACACCAGTTATATCTCGTTGGTGGCTTTCTTGGAATGAAGAATCCCGGCAATTTCTTTTGCTGCTTGCTCGTTTGGCAGCTGCAGCAACTAAGGATAGAAGTGAAGGGCTCGCCCTCCGGTCAGGTTCTTGCAATGGAGGTACACAACGTCTGTATGTATGTATGTATGTATGTCTCTCTCTGTCTCTGTCTTTGTCTCTGTCTCTGTCTCTGTCTCTGTCTCTGTCTCTGTCTCTCTCTCTCTCTCTCTCTCTCTCTCTCAGCCCGTATCCGCACACGTCACAACGTCACTCACGAGAGGATCTCATATCCTGTCTCCTGCTCTCATAAAAACAATAACGCTAGATGAGTTTCACAGCATATCACTGCAATGATTCCTACTCACAACTATTACGCTT
>NW_020312315.1:0-13243 GCF_002999335.1 Cyclospora cayetanensis | reverse complement strand
ATCAACACTCATCCAACCACACCACTCAAAAAACCAATAACCATAACAATACATAACATTTCATTCGCTAGAGTCAGCTTTTTTTATTTTTTTTTTCAACCGTGAGACGCGACGTGAGGTGCTTGGTGGTGGTGTGTTTTGCCGTTGTCTCTTTCTGTTTGGCCAGCGCTTTTCCTGTTTTGCGTTTGTTAAAGTCACAAAAACACGGCCCCCCGCCGGTGTCACCCAGGCTGGGGGCACAAAGCCCACCTTTCCCCTCCCCCCCCCCCCCCCCCCCCCTTTGTAGCCACAACACGTTTCATCGCTGTGCCTATCCTCGCCCGTACTTGTACATTTACACTTGTGCTACTTGCAGTGTGTATGTCTCCTTCGTGCTCCTTCAACGGTCTGTGCTTCGGCAGTTCAGCCTTTCAAGTTCTTTGCCTCCTCTCTCCCGACTCCTTTTGGCTGTCAGCACCAGGCGGGCGCTTGATGCGCGCACGTTCTCCTCCTTTGCATTTTTGGCGTTCTGCATCGCTCCGCTTTTCCCTCTCTTTCTTTCTGTGTGTATCCGTCTGGCTGCAGAGCTTATGTCGGATCAGATACCGGGGGTGGGGTCTGTCCTCCGTGTATCCTCGAAAATCCTTACGGGCCTTTCACGAGAGGCATTCGGAGATTTGGCGCATTTGCTGCGTCCCTCTCACCTGCAGCAACTGAGGAGCATTCTGGAAGACAAGGAGAGTAGCCCTAACGATCGGGTAGTCGCTCTAGAGCTGCTGAAGAATGCATGCATTGCAGCCGGCAGGTGAGGCGAGGGGGTGGAAAAGGCCTCGCGATCGTGCAGCGGGCAGAAGACGCCTCGACTCGGGGCAGGCGTTTCTTCTCTCTTTCACAGCACAGCCCTCGGCGACTTGCGTCCCCTTGCAGCCTGCAGACAGGATATGCGCTACATTCCCAATAGCTCCGCTCTCTCCGCAAGATGCGATACATCCTCCGGCTTCAATTTGCGCTGCTCAGGATCCTTCCAGGCTGCCAAGACACGGGAACGGCGATTGTTGTCGGCAAGAAGGGTCAGTTCGTCTTTACAGACGGCGAGGACGAAGAAGCGCTTTCCAAGGGAGCTTACCTCGCATATACGACAGACAACCTTCGCTACAGTCAGGTAGACCCTCGCCACGACCGTGCATGAGCGTCTGCGCGGCCTTAAGCGCAAAAAAGAAGCGTGACAAGCCCTTTGAGCCGGCAACGCAGAGAGAGAGAGGGCAATCGAGGGGTGGCAGCGTTTACTGAGTCGCCTTTGCGGCGTAACCCTATGTTCTTGCGTGTGCCTTGGGTGTGTCTGCCCTTTGGAGGTCTCGTTTTTGCCATCTGGAGTATGCGGATTATGGGGGTTATCTACCTCTGTTTGACTGTGGCTCCGTGTCTGTACTTGCGTGGCTGGATGTTCCGGAGTGTCCCTCTTGGCCCTCCCTCTTTGAGTCTACGCTCCCCCCCATTCGCACAGTATGTGCATGTGTGGCTACCGCTGCCTCCAGATGGCTCCGCTGGACATGTATACAGAGCAGAACACAAAATGCAACCTTCCGGCTCAAATAGACATTTCAGCGGTAGCTGGAAGTTCGTATGAGTTTCTCTTCATCGCAAAAGGCGGTGGCAGCGCCAACAAGACCTTTCTCTTTCAGCAAACCAAGGTACGCCTTCCCACTGAATATCCGGGACCGTTGCGCTCACTCTTTACGGGGGAGGTGCATGCATACACGAACGCTTGCAGCCCGCGTTTGTGTAGCCTTCCTGCATCCCAGATAGAGCTATGGATTAGGGTCGAAAAACCCTCTTGCCTTTTTGTGGTCTCTAGACCTGCATGCAGGTCTATACATGTCCCTGTGCCTGCCGTTGCGTATGTGGGCAGGTGTGTGTGTATGGATGTACATATGAATGTGTGTGGATGTATATTTATTTGTGTATAGATGTACACATATTTGTGTATGGATGTACATATATGTGTGTATGGATGTACATATGTTTGTGTATGGATGTATATAGATGTGTGTATGGATGTGTACGTGTATGTATATGGATGCATTTGTATGTGCATGGATGTACTTGTATGTCTATCAATGTATATATATATATATATATATATATATATATATATATATATTTGTGTATGTATGTGTATATATGTGTGTATGGATGTATACATGCATGTGTATGGATGTATTTGTATGTGTTGTGTGTATAGATGTATATCTATTTGTGTATGGATGTATATATATGTGTGTGTCGATGTATTTGTATGTGTGTAGATATATTTGTCTGTGTATGCATGTATTTGTATGTGTATAGATATATTTGTATGTGTATGCATGTATTTGTATGTGTATAGATGTATATATATTCGTGTATGGATGTATATATATGTGTGTGTCGATATATTGGTATTTGCATAGATATATTTGTATGTGTACGGCTGTATTTGTATGTGTATGGATGTATACATGTATGTATTTGTATGTGTATGGATGTATACATGTGTGTGTACGGATGTATACATGTGTGTGTACGGATGTAGATATGTGTGTGTACGGATGCATATATGTATGTGTATGCACGTATATGTGTGTGTATGGATGGATTTGCATGAGCATAGATCTGCATAGATGTCTGTTGTGCGTGGGCTGCGTGTGTCATCCTAGAGTGTGTTGATGTTCGGGCCCAACTATGAATGCACCTGCTGCGTATGTGTATGTGTGTGTGTAGCTGTGCGTGTGTGTTTATGGATGTGTGGATCTTTGTGCGTGGCAGGGTCTTTTGACCCCAGAGAAGCTTTTGGGCTTTCTAGACGAAAAGATTCGCAGCATCGGCACCTCGGCGTGTCCTCCTTACCATTTGGCCATCGTGATTGGGGGCTTGTCTGCCGAGCAGACGTTGAAGACAGTAAAGCTGGCGTCTTGTCGCTACTTGGATACTCTCCCTACGAGCGGCGACATCCACGGGAGGGCTTTCAGGGATTTGGAGATGGAGAAAACTGTTTTGCAGATGACCAGAGAAATGGGCATTGGTGCTCAATTCGGAGGGAAGTACTTTTGCCACGATGTTCGGGTAGTTCGACTGCCGCGGCACGGGGCATCGCTGCCCGTTGGCATTGGCGTGTCGTGCTCTGCAGATCGGCAAGTACTTGGCCTTATCAATGAAGAGGGAGGTGAGAAGCTAAGCTGTGAACTTGTTGCGCCTAATTTGGTGATGCTTTTTGTCGGGCCTGCTGGTTGCTCGAGTGCCGTGTGCTGGTTTTGCTCCTGCGGGAAAAGGGCAACAGGAAGATGAACGGCGGGCGGGCGCTCGCATGCGCGCTGGCTCAGGGCTTAATGCTCCCCCCTTCGTGTGTCTCTTGTTGAAACCTCGCGCGTGCTTCCCGGCGCAATTTCAAAGGTGCTTGTCACCTTTCATGTAGGTGCATGTGTATGTATTTGTATGTGTGTACATATGTGTGTTTGTGTGTGGACGCATGCATGTATGTATGTATGTTTATATGTATATTAGAATGTATATATATATGCATATGTATGTATGCAGTTATGTATGTTTATATGTATGTATGTTTATATGTGTGGATTAATATGTTTGTATGTGTGGAATTTCGTATTTTTGTATGTATGTATGTATACATGTATGTATATATTTGTATGTATGTTTATATCTATGTTAGTATATATATATATATGTATATATGCATGCATGTATGTTTATACGTATGTATGTACAAGTATGTGTATGCTTCTGGCTGTCTGTTTGCCCCGCTGTCTGCGTCCATAGCGCCTCTGCTGCGTTGTCTTCTGCACTGCCTGTTTGCCGTGTTGCTGTCTTCCTTGTGCCCCTGCGGTACTGCAGTCTTCCTGGAGGAGCTAGAGTCGAACCCCACAAAGTTTCTTCCAACGGTAACAGATGCGGACTTGGGCATATCGGAGCCGGTGCGGCTTAGCCTTGACCAGCCAATGCCCGAGCTGCTCAAGGCCCTGAAGCAGCTGCCATGCAAAACTCGGCTTTCCTTGTCGGGAACGCTGATCGTCGCGAGGGATATAGCTCACGCGAAGCTGCTGGAAAGGCTCAACAAGGAAGGAGACCTCCCCGACTACATTAAACAGCATCCCATTTACTATGCCGGTAGGAAGTTGACCAGTGGGGTGCTCCCCTTTTTTTTTTACCCTCGGTCCTGGCGTCCATGCTATCACCGCGCCTCTGCGCTCCCCTGATAAAGGGATTCCAGCTTCTTTCTTTTTTCATGCGTGCGCGCATATAAGCATGCATACATATGCATATATATATATACATGCGTACATATGTATGCATGCCTATATATATACATACGTGCATATATGTACATGCATATATATATATATATGTATGCATGCATACATATGCATATATATATATATATATGCATACATGCCGGTTCGCTTGCTTGTGCTGCAGGGCCTGCGAAGACGCCTGAAGGCAAGGTGAGCGGCAGCTTCGGCCCGACAACAGCGGGCCGTATGGATCCTTACGTGCCTACTTTCATGAGCAAGGGGGGCTCTATGGTGACGCTCGCGAAGGGAAACAGATCGGCGGCAGTCGCGGAAGCCTGCAAAACGTACGGTGGCGCCTACTTGGGCTCTATAGGAGGCCCCGCTGCCATTCTCGCGGAGAACTGTATCAAGCATGTGGAGGTTCTTGAGTACCCCGAACTTGGCATGGAAGTGAGTGTTTTGAATTAGGAGCTCTCCGCGTGCTTTAGTTTTCAAAAAGAGGCAAATACAGGTCTTGGAAACTAAGCCAAGAAGCGAGGGAAAGGCGCCCGACCCCTACTGGGAAAACGCTTGGGGCCTGCGACTTGGGGTTTGTGCGACTCAGGCTATTTGGAAAATTCGCGTTGAGGATTTCCCGGCTTTCGTTGTCATCGACACCAACGGAAATGATTTTTACAGGTCGTGGATGCCATGAGAGCCAAAATCCGCTCACCTTTTAGATTCGAAACGCCGTACGGCGTTTGTGGCTCTCCCCCCGTGGGTGGCTCTCGCGACGGGTAAGTGGCGCGAACGACACGCTATTTAGGGCTCTTTGGGGCTTTTTTGACTGCCTTGGCCCTCACAACAGCCAAGCGTATGAGCGTTGAAGCTTGGTCGCTGGAGGAACCCGAGGTATTAACTAGGCAGAGCGTCGCGTTCACACAGACACGAAGGGCTATGCCTCCTTAACCAGTAGATATGGCAAACGCGACCCCGGAGGCGCTTCTTGGATGCATCTTGACTGCAGGCAGACCCAGCGTCGGTTGCGGCACGCTGTTTTGGGGTGTTTGTCGGGATAGTTGGCAGTATCCTGGTTAGCAGGGGAGCGAGTAAACACCTGGACAGCAGTCGACCATAGTGTTGGATGCAGTCCACGAGGAGGGTCGGTGCAAAGTGTGCTTGGAGGGCAGCAACAGGCCTTGAAAAGTGTCCCGTTTTCCTCACTTGTTTCAAAGGAATTGCTGCATTTAGTCCAGCATCTCTCCGTCACTGAGCAAAAGTGCGGCAGGAACCAGGGCTAAGTGCAGCGAATTCATGGCCGGTGCAGTGGTTTCCCCTTCCTTGTTGTACCCTGTAGCCACGCCTTTCTCTTACAACGCCTTCATATTATTGGCGCCTATGTGCCGAGGCGTAAGGCGCCTCCCGTTGCAGGCGACCCTACTCGCGTTCTAGAGGAGCTTTGTTTCATGGCTCTCAACTCTTCGCGTAACAATCGGGGGAGCCCCTGGCCATCCCGGAGTTTTCCCCACATTTCCAGGTTCGAATGCATCACAGGAAACCCTATTTATAGCGGGTGGTATGCGGGCGTCGGCGAAGCTTGGTGGCTTTTATACGAAGCCGACCCTCTCTCGGTAGCCTGATGAACAGCGACGCAGAGGTACTCCTTACGACACAGCAGAACATGTTTTCTTGTGTGGGTTAATTTGGCTCCTCGGTTTGGCTGAACAACTGTCTTACCTTCTTCCGCGTAGCGCTAGCTCATTGTGGTAAGAATGAATGGTGTGGAGTGTTTGGGGAGCGCAACAACGCACAGTTTACGTGTCTCGCCCTCCTTCCTCGAGGCAAAGCAATACGCGGCGCCTGCAGGGGAAGGCGAGATTTCTATAGAAGAATATTTAATAACTTTCTGCCAAAAGAGTCTGAAGTTAGGTTTTATTACGCGTACGGGAGACTTGCGTACATGGGGCATTTTACATATCCCTTTCGCTGTCTCTACAAAAGATTTCGTAGCGCAACCAAGTGGTAAAGGTAGAATATGAGGCACGTGCATCGAGTTGGGCAAGAGTTGATGTTTTTGTAGGACACGCGAGGGATTGCTGTAGCTGTTGGTGCTGTCTATCAATATTGCGTCCTGGTAGTCGAAGTCCAAGTTCAAGTGGGAGTGCCGCAGGCAACTAAAAGGCTGGATACCGACGAAGAACAATTACATGTACTCTACAGCCTCTCTAATAATGTGGAAACTGCATGGAAGGGCGCCAGTGGAGTGCTCTTCCGCAACGTGCAAAATGCGCCTCAGCCAATGGCGAGGGACGTGGGCGCGAAGGGGTGTCAAGGGAACCATGCGGAGGGGATGATGGGGTTAGACAAATTTTCGCAGATTCAAGCTTTGGATGTCCTTATGGAGCCACCAAGGCATTTTTTTTTCTGGAACGCAACTGGCCACCATAATCTGGGAAACGGGTCGCCTACCTCAGAGTGCGTGACTCTCCTAGGGACTTGTAGCATCTTACGGGGCCTTTATGCCCCATTCTGGGCAGCACTGTGCAAAAGCACAGGGCACCCTTCTCTGTAAATAGGAATTGACGTTTGGCAGGACGCGCACGCGCTACCTGTTATGCAATCGGGGATCTACAATCGTGTGTAGCTGTGGGCATCGGGCTAACACAGTGACACTACATCCAATGGATGAAGCTGTAATTTACGGACGGTTCAGTAGGAGGAAGGATCTTCTTTGCAATCGTGTGTGTTGCACCATACACGCACCGGTGGCACCCCCACACTGTTACAAGTATGCCACCTTCTATTAGTGAGCAGAAATGGCATCCATGAGAGAAATTCCATGAACCATTCCTTTTAAAGGAATTAAACGGACTAAAAGGACTTACAGTTTCAGAGTATTAGCTGTTTTCCTGTACCTCGCATTACATGCAGCCAGGGCCATTGATGGCTGCGTGCAGAGCACAACCAGGGGAAAGAGGGCTCCCTGAGGCTTGAATGCCCTTAGTGAGGATCTGCTGTTAAATTCTTTGGATTTGCTTCTGATTCTGCCTGCTGGAGCCACAACACGCACCCTTCAAGTGCATCCGCTGGCGCCGTGCTGCCGCTGCCCGAAGCTGCATGGGAAACCGGCACCCTGCCGAAGATACCCCCCAGGCGTCTCTAAACTTTGTCCACCAGCGGCCTTCGCCATCTGGCAGCTCGACATATGCGTGGACCTGACGCGCTTGGCTGCCCTGCGCACCAGCAGTAGCAGCGGCGGTGAGAGGGGTGGGACTATTGGAAGGCATAGACTATCCGGCTGCTTCTGACGGCCTCGTATGACAAAGATTCTTGCCCTCTGCCCACGATTCAGCTAGCCACACGCCACGAGCCATTTGCTGCTCGAGGTGTCCCTTTCGCCGCATGTGGACGCGAGATTTCGCGATACCCGTTTCGGCAAAGTAGACGATGACGCAGGCCCCCGTAGATGGCATTGACTGGCCCGGCCTATACCGCTGGTCTATCAAATATTCTGGTAGGCAGTGAGCAGTGAAACCACCCCCACAGCAGCCGTATGAGCACACATTCAACCACACATACACACTCACACGCACTCATGCGTGCTTGCAGCTGCGGTGGGGGCTACCACCCTTCCACTTGCATATTAAGTCTTACCAGAATATAGATATAAATATAGCCACCCCGCGGCGTTGAGGATCTTTGCCGCTTCGCCCCTCTCGGCGGGTGCAGCTCGCAAGGGGAGAAGGATTTCCCCGGGGAGGGAGGTAGCTACACAGGGGGGGTGAAGGAAGGGCTTTGAAGCAAACCATAAGGGCGGAGGGAGGGGGTGGAGGGGATTTTTGGATCAAGATGCGTCTCCTGTATGTCTTGCAGATGGCACGTCCCCGAATTGCCGGCTAAGTGACGAAGATGTGGCTTTTCTGCGAGGCGCTATTCAGGAGGCGTTTGCGCAGGAGGAAAAGCCTAATGAAGTGACAAAGGAACAAATTGCCGTCATAGAGAAATTCCTCAGCGGCGAAGCTCCGGGTACGACACCCCTGCAGGCAGCCGCACGAAACAGCATTTAGGAGGCATGCGGAACGCAAGGAACGGGCAAAGAAGGATTGACTATTAGAGGGTCTCGTTGCACTCAGCGCATGGCACTTCTTTTTCCCCGGCTGTATACAAGGCGCCATTTTAGAGTTGCTGCTTTCCCTGCACCAGCTCATGCTATCCTTCTGGCGTTCTATATGTATATATACATGCGTATATATGTGTGTTCATGCATGTGTGTATGTAGATATATGTGGATATGTTTTCATGTGTGTATGTATGGATGCCTATATATATATCTATGTAAATATGTATAAATATTTATGTGTCTGTATGTGTGTGTTCGGCATCAAATAGCCCGGGATTGCATTGCAGCCCTCTCAGTGCTACAGCGTCTCACGGACGATTATCCGGAGCTTTCGAGAGATCTTTCCAAGTGGGTGTTTTTAGTGGAGAGGCGTGCGTGTCGCTTGCTGGCGGATGTTGAGGGTGTGAAGATTTAGGTGTGCCCCTCCGGCATGATGCACGAGGCAAACGCGCTCTTGCTCTGCTGCTGCTCCTGTTGCTGCTAGGTCTTTTTGCAGCCGCTCGAGTTGTTGCTGAGTGTGTGCCGTCTACCTGCTGCGCGGGTGTGCAGGCTCCATGCGCTGGAGCCGTTGCTGCATCTCTTGAGCGTGCCTGAAGACACAGCGGCGTCTGGTGCCTCCTTGGCTGCTTCCGAGCAGCAGCAGCAACAGCAGTACTCGCAGGGGAGGCAGCAGCTGCCGCAGGAAGTGCCACAGGAGAGCGAAGCTGCCAAGGCCTTTATCATCCTGGAAAAGGCTCTGGAAATACTCGCGGCTGTCGTGCAAAACAACCCGCAGATACAGCAGGCTGTGGCAGACCTGGGGGTAAGTCGTGATTTGTTGCAGGCAGCCGCACAAAAGTTGTTGTGGAGGCACTCCTGCGTATGCCCACCAGCTGTTGCAGCTGGTACAGCTGCTGCAGCTTGTGGTGCAGTTGGTGATAATAACAGGAGTGATCGGTTTGCAGGGGGCCTGGTGGGGATGAGCATGTTGCGAACGCAAGGCAGCTATTTAGGCTAGCCGTGCCTGCTCTTCTTTGGCGCTGTTTCACAGGGGCTTAAGGTGCTCTTCAACTTGGTAAGAGAGAGTCCACGGAGCAAAGCTCTACGAGTCCGTTCGCTGCAGACGCTTTCGTGTCTTTTGCGGAATCATCGGCCTAGTGAAGAGCTTTTCCTGAGGAGCAGAGGCTTGAATCTCCTGGTTTACGCCATTCGGAGCGACGATCCGAAGGTTCGTCCTCGTTTGCGTGATGTTTTAGAGGTGCTTCGGTGTATTTCCTAGATGATGAGGTGCATGCCTGTCTGTACAGCTGAGCGGGGAGAAAGGGCGGGGGGCAGAGGAAAGGCGTCTGGTGAGAATTGTTGGAACCGATAAACCCTGCGCGACGCCATCTTAGCCAGCTTCCCTCACTCTTTCTTGGCACCACATGTTGCGCTTCTTTGGGTTACTTTTTTGCATAGGGCAGACCCCTCCTGCGCTAGTTTCCTGTGCTGTACACGTATCCCGAAGGGCCTTAAAATACCGTGCGTGCTAGCAAGGTATTTTAAGGTTCCGCTTTTTTTGAGCATAAGGCAACCTCTGGGGAGTGGCTCTCTCCCGCTCAACAGCTTCATTGTTTCGGCGCTTTGTTGTGTGTGTACATATATATGTATGTATATGTGTGCACATATATATATGTATGTATGTGTGCACATATATATATATATGTATGTGTACATATATATATATATATGTATATGTATGTATGTGTGTGTATCTATGTATGTGCATGCTTGTAACTGGCTGCTTCAGTACCAGGAGAAGGCATGCTCTTTGTGCCGGCACTTGGTCGCTGAGGGCCTAGTCAGTCTTGAGTCTGCGCGAGAAACCGGTCTGTTTACCGCTCTGGAGATGCTGCTGCCCTCCCTCCAAGACCTCCTCAGTAGGCTTTCTTTCCTGTTTGTCTTGATTCTATGTTTTGATGAGGAGGCCTTAAAGGGCGGCGGGGGCGCTAGGGAAAAGCACTCAAGAGGCAGCCATGCAAACGCTGCGCAATGAGAAGGAAGCGTGCATGGGGACAGTGAGGACCCTCTTCATGCAATGACACGAATGGTTTAGAGTATTGTGTGTGCTAATAAGACGAGAGAAAGGGAGAGAATGCGCAAGAGCAAGGCACAACACCTAAGATATCTTTTCTTTACACATAGGCACCCGCACAAGCCCACAGCTTCCCGTTTTCGCTGCTGTTTTTCCGCGGCGCTTCCGTGTGATCTCAGACGTCCAATTCGCAGAGACCGCAATGCAGTTGGTTATTAAACTCCTACAGCAGCACAGGTGAAATCCTGGCAGCAGGGGCCCATGTAGGGACGTGGAGCGAGAGAAGGATCCTTTTCATAGATAGATAGACACAGACAGAGAGAGAAAGACAGACAGAGAAAGACAGACAGAGAAAGACAGACAGAGAAGGACAGACAGACAGAGACAGACAGAGACAGACAGAGAGAACGACGCAGACAGATAGACAGAGACAGAGAGAGAGATCTGAGGAATTTGGTAGTCAAATGAATGACTGTTTGTGGATGAGGTAATTTTTTTTCCTAGGGCTCCTCGCAGAGGGTGCTGGCATTTAGTGGCGAAAAAAATTTTGTACATCTGGCGTGCAGCCTTGTTTCGTTATTCAATGCCCTTTCGACTGCGAATCTGTCAATACGCTGCAGAATGGCACTTTGTCGATCCAAGGAGCTCCCGGCGCTTACGGCTTCTTTGAACAACCGAAGGGAGTGGCTAGAATCCGCGCGAAGCCGTCTTAACAGCGAGCTTGAGTTTCTCAATGCGAGGGCAGCTATGAAGCTGCTGACAGCACAGGAGAGTGTGAAGCTGGAGGGCCTCCCGTATGATTTGGAAGCGGTCAACTCCCAGCTGGTACTTGTCGATGAAGCCGTGGCACTCACAAAGTAGGTTATTGGAGCGGCAGCCGCAGCACACCACAAAAGTTTTCTTTAGCTAACTGAAAGGGATTTCAATTTCTTTTTGAACGAAAAGCTGTGCTGCTGGTCGAGCACTGTAGTGGTAGTGGTCTTGGTGCGCTTGATCGCCGGCTTTGCTGTTGTAGACGATTTCGTTGCCATGCGTGGTGGGGGAGCTGCTTCGGCAGTTTCGAAGTTGGGGGGGCGATTACTTCCTTACAGAAGGCTCAGCTGTTGGTACCTGCTGCACGAGCCATTTCCGTGTGTTCGAATTGTGCGTTCACAGCGTGCAGCATCTCATACCAACACAGCAATCTCAACCGAGGCACAAGCAGGTGCAGCACCCAAGCAGAGCGCAGCAACCCCCTGCTCTTCCCTCTGGACCTGCTGAAGCAGGTCTATCGCTGAATCATGGAATACAGCAGCAGTTGCCGCTGCCGCCTCAGTACGCAACGCAGCAGCATGAGCAACAACACTATCCCGAATATCCGCAGCGGCAACATCAGCAGCAGCATCACCCACATCAGGGTTCTCGCGGAAGAGCTCATAGGAGCCACAGTAGATCGCGTGTGCACCACGAGCAACAAGAACAAGAACAACACATGGGAGGCTCTCCCTGGCCGCCTTCAAGCCCTTCAGCATAGGGGCGGCATGCCTGCTGAGCACGGGGTCGTGAATCATCTGCAGCCTTCTTGCCAGCGCACTCACTGTCAGTGTAGGGTTGCAGTTGCCGTGTAGATAGATGATTTTAATATATCGCTTGCAGCAGGGTTTTAACATGCCGTTGCCTTTTCGTGGGTCACCTGCCGCTGTTAGGGAGGCCTTAGCCCGTCGGTAGTCCCCTGGTGGCTCTTCAAAAGCTGCTGCGGCAACAAATATGCAGAACGCAAGAGACAACCACAATACTAGCAGCACCCGCAACTGCTGACGCCACACGAATAGCCACAAAGTGAACACAAAACATCTGTTCCCCCTTAGCCTGTAACGCTGAACTTCGCTTGTTGGGTAATCCATGTCAATCCGTTACATCGTCCATCGGCTCGCTGCATCCCGTCGGTAAGTGATGCCTCTTCTCTTCTTCCCGAGAGTATAGTAACGCCGCTGCAGGAAGTTTAGTCTGGCGCCTAATAATCGCCTTCAAAGCGTTCTTCTAGGAGGATCTGGGAGACTGTAGAAGGAATGCGGGGCACTACTTGAAAAGCCACTGGCCGCATGCATTTTCTCTCGGGCGGTCGGTCTGCTCAATTAGGCTTCCCGCTATCTATCGGTACTGGGGCATGCAGGTCAGGGAAGCGCGCACTAGCATACACGCAGACAGAAGGGGTTCCTTTATTCATAGCGGTGGGAGATGCATAGCGCTGGGAAGACCTGCTATACTGCAGTCAGAAAGCGTGGTAGCCGGGCATTTATCGGCTACAGGCATGTTTTAGACATGGCCTTCGCGTGAGGCAGAGCAGCACGATTACCGACCCTTGATCAGAAGGGCACGCACACTTGCGCGTCTCGCCTAACGCGTTGCTCGCTTGTGGCGACGGCCATTTAAACACCGCGCTCGTTAATGTAGAGAATTTGTAGCCCCCCCCTCCGCTTGAAAAAAAGGCATCCCGGTAAAAGGAAGTCTGCCAGCGCCGCTGCTTACAGGAGGCCTCTATCTAGGAGCGAGGGCAGGCGAGGTTACCAGTAGGAAGGAAGGGAGTGTCTCCATAGACAAGGGTTCTCCCTACAAATGGGTGCCCCTCTCTCTCTCTGTCTCTCTACGGGGGGGCGTGCTTATTGAGGGGCGCGGGAGGAGGGAGGAATGAGGGTCCCTACTAGGGACCTTCGTGGAAGATGTGTGTGTGTGTGTGTGTGTGTGTGTGTGTGTGTGTGTGTGTGTGTGTGTGTGTGTGTGTGTGTGTGTGTGTGTGTGTGTGTGTGTGTGTGTGTGTGTGTGTGTGTGTGTGTGTGTGTGTGTGTG